>NW_026623248.1:1549391-1632720 GCF_030028575.1 Malurus melanocephalus | reverse complement strand
TCTCTCAGTATCAAACTACTTGCAGTCCTCTTTAAAAGAAACTGCAGATGTTTTGACTCCATACTCCTCTGACACAGTTCATYGTTGCCCATCTCATTCCAAAAAAGCATATCATGCTTGTTTCCTACACTCCCACAAGACCTCAGACAGATTATTATTGCTGCTYGAGCTGAGGCCTCYRCATTTTCCCCAGCCTTTGACACATSTAAGAGCTGCATTGCTACCTTCAGTTCTTGGATTCAAAGGGCCGCCCTCTCAGGTTGGTACAATTCCCTATTATTTCTTCATCTCCTTAATCAAATTATGCTTTCAACATTATTTTCCTAGATATTTCTGGGAAGTTGTCATGAACCGTCTCTGACATGTCAGCAGTTTAATGCCCTAATTGGTTCTTAGTTGGGAACTGTTCTTATACCCTGCCTGCTTTTTGGAAATTTCCCAAAGGAATTTCAGTAMGTTTGCAGATTTGTATATCTCCTATACAACTTTTGGAAGATTTTCTGCAGGAACTGATGCTTATCTGGCTCTCAATTCAATGTCCTGAAAGATAATACTTGCAATAGTTCTCTCTTATAGTTTCTCTCCTTTTGTGCTTCCCCGAAACTTTCCTTCTGGTTAGTTTTCAAACGGCAAGATCATGGTCTTTGAACAAAGCCACCCCTCACCAACTACTCCAGTAATTCACTTCTTTGTCTACTTGTTCCTCAATTTGGTGTCAGTCACCATCAGCTGGCATTTCAGATAAGTCTTTTTCAGTTTAGACAGAAGCCTGGCCAGCCTGTGAAGGCAGATTTTATGTTAAAGGATATGCCTGTGATGCAGGSGACCAAACTCCTGTTCATTCAGAATCATCCCAGCAATCATCAGCCACTTTCTGCAGACAGCTGGGGCCTCCTCCTGTAGAACCACTTCCCCTGGTTTCTTTCCTTGCAAGTTTCCTCCTGCTACATTTCCAGTGAATGAATCTGAAATGCCTTTGCTGGAATCACTGGAATCATTGACCTTGGAAAAGACCCTTAAGATCCACCAAGTACAACTGTAAARTAAGTTGTAGGTTGTTTTTCCTTGTAAATGCAAAATGAAATTGAAACAGAGCTTTCACTCTCCTGCTGAGTGCTCCAAACCATTGGGACAGCACCCAGGGATTGGAGAAGGCAACAGCTTTTCTACCATCTATATTAATTATGAAGGCAAGGTGCTCTACAGCCCACCCGTTTCTGTGGGATGAATTGCCTGCACAGCTCTGTATATCCCCACTCCAATTCCATAGGTGCCATGTAGAGAGCAGTTGGCAGAGATCTTGTGTTCTGGGCAATTYGGACCCTTATGTTCCGCCTGGCTCCTACAGCCCTGTGTCCCTTGTCACATTAAGCGGAGAGGCATGTGTACTGTAAGGACACCTGGCAGAACGAGGTGAAAATGGGAAGGCTTTGGAGACTCCGCCTAGTCTTAGATCGTGCCCAGATGTGCTGACAGGCTCTAGTCGGTCTCAGGTGGAAGTGGCAGGAACCTGTAGCCTGTAAGCTCCCCAAGCAAGGAGCTGGAGGTGGGAGAGCTGCAGCTATGGGTGCGGTACCTAGTCCCTTTGTGTGGGGTGTTCCTCTGACAGCTCTGACACCGATTCAGTCATCAGTGGGCAGCTTGCTCAACCTCTGGGGCCCCCTTTTCCCCAGAGCTAATAAACTGAGGGCAATAATGAAATAAACACAACCTTGAAAAATTAATTAATGCTCATATATGCTGTAAGTGTAATAAAAGGATATAAAAGTGTCACGTCTTGCTGATTCTGATGTTGAGTTGCAAAAATCTTCTCGAGTGTGTATCTTCTATTGCCATAGTGAGAAAATTAATATTCGTGGCCAAGGTAGGTATTCCTGGTCCAGTGGGTATGCTGCGTATCTCGGTTTTTTTYCTGACGCTTATAAGACAAATTGCGTAATTAAGTTAATATGTCTATTTTATAACTCTGTTTCGTGCACAACATTCTTCCTGATAATTTTAATCGCAGCGGTAAATTCTGCTGTAAGATGAAGAGAGTAAGAAGGTGCAACAACCTTGTAGGGACCACTCGCTCACCCGCTTCACCATGGATTTAGGATCTTTCGGGCCTCCCCCGCCCTCCTTCGCACGCCCGCGGGGGCTCCAGCACGGGCCGGCCGCGCTTCCCGCATTCCCGACCGCCGGCTCACGCCGGCGTAGGCGGAGCGGGGGAGGACGAGGGTGGGGAAGGGGCTCGGGGAGGCGCTGAGGAGGAGCCGCCGCCGCCGCCACTCGTCCCGGCCCCAGCGAGCCCGGAGGCGGCAGAGGAGCCCCAGCAACCCGGTAAGGAGGGGAGCCCTCCAGGAAGGGGGGAGGAAGGAGGGTAGAAGAGGGAGCCTTTCCTCGCCTGCTCTGCCGGCTCCTCCGCGGCTGGCGCGGCGTGCCCGCACCCCTTGCGGCACCGCCACAGCGGGGAGCGACCGGGCCGCCGAAGGCGCCCGTGCCCCACAGCTGAGGAGCGATGCCGGCAGCGGCGGGAGCCGGGGGGGCAGGGGCGGCCTGAGGCGGGGGTTCAGGGACAAGCACGGCGCCGAGTGCTGCCGAGGGTGGCCCCGCTCTCCCGGCYCGGCGGTGCCCGGCGGCTCCTGCTGCAGAGCCCGCGGCGCTGAGCGGGCCGGCCCCGGTCCGCACCCGGGCGGGCGCGCATCCTCCCCCGGTCCGGCCTCGGAGCAGCGGGGCAGGCGCTGCTGCTCACCGCCTGCTTCACCCGGCCGGGTACACACTGGCACACCCGGAACGCCAGGAGAGGTTTGTTAATTTTTTTTTTTTCTTGCTTGTTTTTTCTCTTTTCCTCCTCTTCTTCTTTGCTGGGAGTTGCTTGCGTGCTGGGGAAGATGGGGGGGGAGCGGTTTGGAAACAGGAATTGGTCGGAAAAGCGGCGGCTGAAGGTAACAGCCCAGCCCGCTGGGGCACAGCGGAGGGAAGCAAAGGAAAAAACCCGCATCAGCCAAGAAGCACCCGAGAAGGTGGTGTGGGGGCGAGGGAGAGGAGGAGGCGACACCGGAGAGGGAGGATGCCCGGGAGGCGGCGGGGTCGGGCCGGCTGCAGCAGCTGCCGCTGTGCCGGGAGGCTCCGGCGGGGCCGTAGCGGGCAGGTACCGCGGCCAGGGAACCGGGAGCGGCCGTGTCGGGCCCCCGGCACTGGGCGGTGCCCCGTGGGCAGCGGCGGACCCGGCCCCGGCGGCGCTAAGATTCTTCGTTGAATAAGTTGAACCCGAGTGCGACCCTGCGAATGAGGAGAGCATTCTCTGAGGAGAGCATTCCCTGCTTCACCGCAGGGCTGGCTCCGGATAGGGGTAAATCGGCAGTGCGATGCTGTTAAAAATAAACGAAGATCTGATCTAATTTTAGGGGAGGGTTGCCTTTTCCTTTTCCTGCTATTAGGCCCATACGTTGTTTYGTTATTTTTGGTTGGTTTGGTTTTTGTTTTTTTGGTTTTTTTTTTTAAATACAACTGTGGTATTACACAGCARTAGAGTTTTAATCGTATGAGGAAAGTGCCTTACTCAGAGCCTTGGTGCTGTTCTCTGTCTCTTGATTGGGAAATGACTCGATATCCCTGCTGCCCCCCCCAACCRCAAGGCACCACAAAGATTTAACCCAAATTTTGGTACAGGATCATGTGAGGATATCCTCTGTTCTCTGGAAACATGTGACCTTGTCTTGTCTTATACAGTCCTTTACAGTAATGTTGTTACTCAGAACAATTAGCTTTGTGTTTGCCTCGGAGTCTTTTAAGGGCATAACTAGGGAAACAAATAAGTAATGACAGACCATTATCTTGTGGGGGGAAGTGTAAAACTAAATGGGAGCTTACCCAGAAATATTGCACTATAAGTTCAATCAAAAGGCTAGTTTTGCTTTAGGCTGAGAATTTGCTATCTATGAAGGTCATTATGAGGCCAGAAAAGTGTGTTCTAAAATCCRTATCAGATCTAATCCTGGCTCACTTGAATTCATATTAAAACCAGTGTGCAGTTGAACTCTTAGATGATCCCAGAAATGAAACAAAAAGCAAGGCCTTTCAGAAGCTTTCAATACCAAAGCGCATATTGTTTTGGCGTGTAAGTTTAGAGTGTAACTTTCTGCGTGTGCTGTCATTGTGGGAACGTTCATCCCCGCTTGTTAAGAAGCTGGTGGCACAGAGATCTGCTAGAGTTTGTTTTGATTTGCACTGCTGTATCAAAAGCATCATCACTTCCTGCCTACCTGCAGTGTTCTTGACTAGAAAAGTGCAAGTTCCATTCGTTACTGAGTTAGGTACTTCTGTTTGAAGGAACTACATCGTTTATAAATTGCACTGGTAATTCCTTTAGTGAAGTTGTAAAATCCCTGTTGCAATGTAGCGCTTTAATCTCCAGACCTATTGTGTTTTCTGACAACTTGTTTCTGCATAACTGTTGTGTTTTAAAACATTCCCTCTATCTTTTGGGGTGTTTGTCTAAGTTAAAGTCACTGCAAATTTCAATACATAGGTGATGAGAACTGGGATGAGAAAATTGGGAGGGTGGAGATGCATTCACTCAAAGGTATCTGAATTAAACATGAGGCAATAGCRGATTTAGGCCAGCCTTTTACTATATTTAGAGTATGTTTGAGGATGCATCTGATATTCTAACAAAGCTGCAAATTCTTCAGTTCTTCYAATTCASGTTTCAAGTCTAATCCCTGTCAAGCCTTGTTTAAATTAGCGGTAGGGAAAGGTAGTTTTAAAACATCTTGAAGACCATATGAGAAGAGCCTGGGTAAATAAAACTCATAGGATGTCAGCTGGGAAAAACAAACAAACAAAAAAAAGAAGCATGTAGAGATAACTGCAAAAAWCTAATGGGAAGTGACCTGTTAGCAGAGGACGAAGTTTACAAAGTTTATGGTTCTGTTATGGAAGGAAGCTTTGAYTAATAAACTTCCTGTACCTTCCCCAAAGTCGGTTCATGTCTGGCAAACCTGAATCTTGGGAAGGTGTGGGAGTGCTGGTGGGGAGAACATGGATGATGACAGGGCAGAAGGATTGTGACAGAGACTGTTGGTAGTGTGACCAAGGGCACAGAAGCTGTCATTTGTCTGCATGGTACAGTAGAGAAATGAAGAAGTGGTCACTGTCTTCAGAAATCTTTTAGATAGTGGTGATTTCAAGTCCGGTGGCAGAGTGTAGGTCCTTGCTCCAGAGGAGCAGTCTCAAGCATTAGACTGCCTTCTGCGATTTTTTCCCATAGCAAGCTTCTGGTTCTGAAGAGTTTGCCAGGTTTTTTTTCCAATAGCAATTTATTTTGACCTGTGCAAGGGACAGATCATGTGAATAACTCAGTGAAGTGAAGAAAACTGTGCTGATGGGTGCCTGATTCATCTGGGGACTGCTGCTTATCTTACTGTGTTTTTTGGTTTTGCATGTTTGGAGGAAAATGTTGGGAATAACAGCTGCAGGGGATCATGTTAGTGTTGTCATATAGTCGCATTATTTCCTGTTATTACTGTGAAAAGTTATAGCACTCTATTTCCCCAAGGATCCTGAATCCACAAAGGAGGCYTAAGAAATGAAAGCTTGAATATTGTCCAACAAGATTAAAATTATCTAAATTACCAGCAGTAGGTCATAGAAGGAGTCAGGCATCACCAGATGTACCTAGAAGTAAAGCTAATCTGAAGGACGTTCACTTGCCTGACTCAGGCTGCTATTTCACAAAGGCAGTCCTTGTTTGGGAGCTCTTCACCTGTGCTCATGTGAAGCTGTGCTGGCACTCCACAAACCTTGCTCCCTCAACAAACCTTGCAAGGCTGTTGTTTTTGTTTGCCCAAAATGGGGGCTCCTGCCTGACCGGAGGTCAGCCTGCCTGCCTGCCTCACCTCTGGCTATGCATTCCTGACCTCCCGCTTGGGATGGGACTGTCACTCCTGGCCAAATGCAAATTGGCTCTTGTTGTTGCTCTTGGCCTGGTTTGCAGTTGGATGAGTTCCTGGGTCTGACTCAACGCCTGACTAAAGCATGCCTGGGACTCGGTGGAGATCCTGCGCTTGGGGGAAGAGCGGGCTGCTCCTTATTGCAGCGGGGGACGTTGAGCTCGCTCGGTGCTGTGCTGACACTTCTGCACAGCATCCAGATTTAGTTTGCCTCCTATCTGGCCAATTTGGAGAGGGAGGTGCCTGCCTGTCTCCAATCACCGGTGTAGACATACCCTTCAAGGATCTGCTGAACTGAGTCAAGGAAGGACACAAAGAGAATACTACAACAGATGCTTTGTCTTTTATTACAGTTTTTTTTCATTCAGTTTTTGAATGGTAAGCCAGTATTTCCCATTTTTAAAGCCATCTGAGGTAGACATTTTGTGTGTGGTGGTTTTTATGTGTTTTTTAAAAATTCCTATTTTCGTAGTGCTTTGAGGCTTTCTTTAGAAAATGGAGCTGTCTTTGAGTGATCCACAGCGTTAAAATTACAGCTATCCAGCCCTTTATGTAGTGAAATAGTAATAGTAGGTACATAATTAATGTTCTATTGATAATTACTGAAAATTGGAAACTCTTTCTCCCTCAAATCCGTGGCTGCATTTTTTGTTAAAGGATGAGGCATATTGAAGGCTTGGCAAAAATACCTGTAATTCAGCTATAATTGTGTTCTGTTCTAAGCTCATATTAGCTGTGTTTTGCACGAGTTGCTTGAATGTGTGTTTCTCTTTGTGTGTACCTCTTCTTAGGCAGTTTCAAGTGACTGGAAATTGCATCTGGCTCTGTTCTTCCACCCATGCTCACAGAAGAAGGTATCTTGTGCCTCAGAAAAGCACTGTTGTGTTTGACTCCAAAGTTTCCTCCTTCCCAAAAGTAATTGTGGTGCAGCCATGCCCATAAAATATGCATGTAATAAATTTTCCTCATACTTCATTTAATTTTGCTAGTAATTTCTACCAGTATCCATGTCTGCTTTGAGAAGCAGGAGGTTGTTAACAAATAGAAAACTTGATGAATGGTTATAATGCATTCAAGAGAAATGGGGACAGATCACAAACCTGGATGGTTAGAATGTAATTTTTAAGGAAAAGTTTCAGCCTTGCCTTTATCCAGGCCCAGATCCATGTTTTATTGTGTCCAAAGGTAAGAGACAATTTTACAGTGGGGTGTTCTCTGGAAACACATACAGGTTTTGGATTCCAGGTTTGAATGGCTTCTGTTGGCCTTTGTAGCAGACTCAGGTTTGAGTACTGTTTCTGCTATGCTGTATAAAATTGGGGCCGGCTGGACTGACAGCTCTTTATTTGTTTATTTTTTGTATTTTTTGGTTTGGTTTGTTTGCTTTGGGTTTTTGTTTGTTTTTTTGTGTTTTGTTTTTTTTGTTTGGTGTTTTTTGTGTGTGTGTGTGTGTAGTTTTTGGTTTTTTTTGTTTGTTTGGGGGTTTTGGGGTTTGTTTTTGTGGTTTTTAGTTGATTGGTTTGGTTTTTTGTTTTGTTTTGTGTTTATTTTCTGTTTTACCTTCCAAAAGAAACCATAAACCTAATTGTTTGAAGGAAAGAAAGGTTCCCTGATTTCATTTAAAGAATGGTGATTTATTTTGCTGTAGGTGGTTTAAAAAGGCCTTTTCTTAATTCGGGGGATGCTGAATATAGTTGCACAGTAGTGCTACAACTTTCTCTAGAATATTCATTCAGAAACTACCTTAATAGTGTGAGTGAAAGTATGAAAATGTAAATTGACTGCAATTTTGTGAACAGTGCTATAGATGAACRACAAGGAAAAGTTTCTTACAAAGCTATGCAATTGTACTGGTTAAATAAGCGTAAAACAATAATAAGCATTATGTTGATATTGAGTCAATCACTCCTTTTTCTGGGGAAAATCTGAAAAGTGGAGATGCTATGTAGGAAAACTACTAGCCCTTTTTAGAAGTGTAGTTCCTACCCTCCACTTCARTAAATCCTAAAAGATAGAGTCTTAATTTACTCACAAATTGTGTGGGTATTAACAGAGCAGAGCAAGATTCTAAAAAGTTCTTTGCAAAGGATATACCTTGGAGTTAATGGTTAAGGTGGTTACAGGTGGTTTTGATAGTAGCCAGAGGTGTCACCATGTAATGATTGATTGGTGGGATAAGAAATAGTCTGAGTCATGTTTCTAGGTGTGCTGTGATAGCTCAGAGGAGAGTTGCAGCTGACTGGAGCTRGTGCTGTGCTCCAGCCGAGGCAGCGTGCCCAAAATGACAGCGTGATGTTCACGCTGTCTCTTTGTCATTAGCGGGTCCTTGCTCCCTGAGCATAAATAGCAGTAACTTAGGGAAGGTTTTAGCTGTAGCAATCAACAGTGCTTTGGACAAACACACAACACTCACTGGAAATATATTTTTCTGTCTTTGTTCTTGTGCACACATGAAATTATGGGTTTTTTTCCCCGCTTTTTCTGTTTAGAGGTGTAATGTGAGTAATGAGCTTCCCTGAACTTTGCTCCCATTGCAGTATTGCTCTATGATTAAGTGACATAAAGTTATTCACCATTTGTCAAAGCTTGGCTCTGCACGGTTGGAGCATCTGAGGTACCTCCTTCATCACTAAGACCTTCAGAAACAAGTGCTCRTGCTTTGATGAAAGCTCTGACCTGGAGGCAGGGTGTGTGCTGGGGTTCAGCACCGGAGCGTGCTGCGATGCTCTCTCTTAGGTACCATCCTCCRGTGTGGTCAGAAGCAAAGTGGCAGTGAGTGATTGCCAAGCCCAGGAGCTCTGCCCACTCTGGTCCTGCCTGGGACAGCAAACACAGGGATGGGTTTGTGTCTCCTGTCAGAAGGGCACGCGGCTGCTCAGCCTAGATTGACAGCTTGTGTTTAGCTGGGTCTTTTCAGAGAGGCAAAAACAGTTTGGAGGTGGATGAAGAACATGAGTGAGTTAGCTTTGCCTGTCCTTTCTTGCCTTCGTGGCAACCAGCAAGATCAGTTGCTGATTTTCTGGAGTAAGGCAAGGAAAGAAAAGGAAGGGAGCTGCTTCTTTTGCCAGTACCSTGTGGAGCTGCTAGGATGGTGGAGCCAGAGACTGCTGCAAATCTTTTCAAAACCATCTGCTTTTACCACCTGTCACTGCTTATTCACTAACACGTGGTCTCGTTGGGCATTAGTATTAAAAATCTTTATCTGTAAATAGGAAAATGAATAGGTTCCTTTTATAGTCCCGTATTCGAGCTGTGGGTATATAATGGGAGTTTCAGAAGCACTTGGTTGTGAGAGTGGGGGAAGAGAGGGATGAAAAGACTTGCCTGCCTGACATAAAGTACTTTCTGATGTAGTACACGCTCACAGAGCTCTTTTATTTTTGTTAWCAGTTGGTCTGAAATGCATGGCATGATTCTGTTTAAACCTAATTTTAAGGACAATTTTGAGGGTGAAATTTTGTTACAGTAGGAGCCCTTAGCAAAACTATTGCATATACTAACATCAACTTATTCATTGCTTCTAGCTTTAAGTCAAGGGGAACAGTCCAGGACTGCTTCTAGATTTCCTTTGGCTATTGAATTAAATGTCATTGCTGTAAAGGGGACCCAACTCCTTTGTTGGACAAAAAATCTTTGAAGAGACTATTGGTCCCCAGGCCGTTAATAAGGCACCCAAACTCTCATGTACTCACATTTCTAAATTGAATGTGACAGAATTAACCCTCAACTCATATAACTGCATCCTTGCTACTTTACTTCTGATCCTGCAGACTGCAAGGAAACAACCTGCTTGCTTTTCTGACAAAAGATCTGTTTATGCAGCCTCCGAGGTCTGATAGCCATGTAGTGCAACACTGCATGCAATAGATTCTTCTTTATTCCTGTGGCTGCAGCTGSAGCTTCTCAGCCTAGCTCTTTACATGCCCTGTGATCCTTTCTTCAGTAATGTAYATTATTACTTTGATATGGTTCTGCTTATACTTCCCTGTGGAGCCCTTCTGCAGGAAGAAATGAAATCTCAAGATGTTACAGACATTGAATGACACTGTTTCCTACCAGTGACCTCCTTTGAGTCCTCATAGCTGCTGTCTTCATTAGATACTCCAAAGCAGTACATTCCTAGTATGGAACAAAATGTCAGTGATTGCCTCTGCACTTGTGTCTTTCTTTGCATCTGAAATAARGTTGAGGACACTTGGAGAGAGGAGAGAGTAAGGAGCCCAGGGCTAGCAGGGTGTTTATGCCATGCTCTGTGGTATGTATCAAAGCAGCCATTAAATCTTGCATATAGATGCAGCAGTAAAACCTGCCAATTCAGTGGCAAACCACTCTGGTGCTGCAGATAACCAGTAACTTTTGCCATAATCTGTCTAGTTATAGTTTTAATTTTTCTTTATTCTTACATTTATGTTCAATGATTATTGTCCTGTCCTGTGCATTCTCAAAGCTAGTAAGYCTCTACTATACTTGAATTCAAGGTTTCAGGATACCCTAAACAATATGTTGGTTTGATGGGAAATGCTGGATCTTGATTAATTTATCAGGTTTGGTTTTTTTTTTTTTTTTTTTTTTTTTTTTTCATTTCCCTTATTTCCTAATCTGTGTCCTTTCCCAGGCATTTTGTTTTGTTCCTTTGCGTAGTTCTGGTGTCACTAACAGACACTCTGACAGAGCTCAGTCTGTGTCCACAGAGTCATTTCATGCCTTCACCTTTCTTTTGGCCCATTCCTGACCCCTCATTCCTCTGTAGTGTCAGGCAGTCTGCTAGCTGTGTATTAATTCCTCTGGCCAAGAGAAGAATTGAACCCATCTCCACTGTGTTCAAAAGCTGTCTGTATTTACACTAAAATCAGTGCTTTACAGGCACCTGTCTCAAATCCTGCACGCTGCTGTTTGCTACATCAGCTGATCTGTGGAGATGTTCAATTCCTTCTACTGGAATGCTCCATGCATCGGGCCTCAGGTTTGACCCAGCATTTTTTCTGCTGGATGTTTGTATTGATCATATACAGCTGAGATTGTTTTTCTGCCATTGGGAATGCTGACTTTTCCATTGAGGGAAAGCTTGTTGCTTTGGCTGGCTCAGGGTTTTTTAAAAACTGATTAGGCATTGCTTGCTACTGACAAACTTGTCCACAAAGAGTTCCCAGCAAGTAAATCAAGGAGAAGGTGGAACCGTGTGCTTCCAAGATGATGTGATGACAACCCACCCATATTTTAAAGATGAGATCTCTGGACTCTGCCAACACAGTAATACTGTTGAACCAACCACATATGCAAAACTAAACTGTGATCTGACAGCAAGTCAGTCACAGCCCACAGATGCATTAGCTGCTCATACTGTTTCACTTGGATGGGGTGGGGGCTGTGTGTGTGTGTCTGAATTTTCAGGTTCCTTTTGGAAACCTTTGCCTGTCAATGCTACATTTACTGCAGCATTGGTTTTCAAGTGATGAATATTTGTGTTTCAGTAGTTACTGCTCTGCTGGTGAATCATCAGCAGGCTGAAGTTGCATGAATAGTGAACACGTTTCTGTCACCTTTTCTGAAAGGCCASAATTCCCCCAGCCCAGGGTGTTGATATACACAGGAGAAGAGGTTGCTTTGCTCTTGATGTCCAATGYGATTTTAAACTTCCAGTCTTAAAGGTTATAGGTTGGCACATCTAGCTGTTGGTATTTCACATTAAAAAYTGGATAAGCATGTTGAAAAAAGAAAAAAGAATATGCAATGCCAGAGATTCTATTGCTGACCACAGATTGCATTCTTGAAGATGGGGGAGTTCTTGTCTTCTGAACTGACATAATCTGCATTCATCAAAAACCAACTCCTCTGCTTGTCACTGACATCCAATTTCCCTGGCAGCCTAGATAACTCCTGTTCTGGGAGATGAAGTAAGGTGATCTGGAGCCCCCCATAGGAACTTGTTTCTGATCTGAGATTCGTGTGTTCAAAATGTTAAAACAGTCACAATACTGTAAATTTTTCATTAAATAACAGGGTACCTTCAAAGAGTAGTTCTCTTATTTCCTACATACGCCCACACTGAGCGTGACTAATGTGATTGTGACTGTGAACCCTTAACTAAAAAGTGGAATTCTAGAAGTAGGTCTTGTAGCATTAGTAGATACAGAGCAGGAGACTTGTACTTTGTCTCATGGGTAAGAAGAGTAAGCTGAATTTGTTACATCTGATTGTTGGAATTAGTAAAKACAGTAGGATTCATTTTCATGAGATGCATGCAAGTCGTTCTTACTCTAAACATATAATTTTCAATGTGTTGTCTGTATTATCACTCTAGAGTAGCATTGGCAACATTTGGTGCTTTACTCCATGTAGCTTTGTAAAAATAACACCCARTACTGCTGACTCATTTATAAAATAAAATGGGTACCTCCTTGCACTTATTTTTTTCTCTTTTTATTTGTCTTTCTGACTTCAAACATTTTATCTACTATGTGCAACCTTGTGTCCTTTCCATTCAAAGTATAGTGCCCAAAATACCCTGTCTGAGATGCTTTTAATATAAAGTGCTCATAGTTGCTAGCAGAGGCTTCCTTTAAATAATTTATAGAATTTACACTGGAGTGTCCCATAGGTAGATGGGTTTTTATTCTGTACAGTGCTATGCAAAAATCCTAACAAACAAGAATGTTCCACTTGCACTGAGATATTACTTCTATTTGATAATTGTTTTGAAGTTTCAGGAAGATTAAGGCCAGGAAAATATGGTAAGGATAACTAATTCTGTGATGAAAAGGTCACACTTCATTGCCTTAGCTTTTTTAAATGTTACAGTTTTCATACTTTATGGAAATTTGCCTTCATTCCTTTAAAAAGCAGGATGGAATCTGACTGCAACATTAGAGTAAAATATATCAATTCTATGATTTCATTGTCCTCCTGTTCCTAAATTGTAAGCCTACAATGTAGAACTTGTGCGTGTGTGTGTTAAGTGTTTGTTTCTTGATTGGTTAAATAATTTCTTTAATATATTGCAAATAAATATCTGGTGTATTGTTAGCAAGAAAATGTATGTTCTGATGTTATAGGATGAATATGAAAGTTCTGGTAATATTTCTCTGCCAGAACTGCATACTACAAGAACAAGATATGGCAGGCCACAGGTAGTGACATGTCTATCCTCTTGAGGATGTTTTCTGCCAGAGTATGTTGATTTTACTGGTACAATAAGTATTTTTYCTGTTTATGAATAAGCTTTGTGTTTATTGATACACTCATTGGAGATGTGCATTTTGTTTGTAAGAGTGTGGCGTTAGTACTTGAAACAAAGGGARCGTAGCAAGCACATGAATGATAATCTATGGTACAGAGTATGTGGAAAATAGGTAAATGTGGTAGATTTGAAATCAGATACAGAGGTTTGCCAGTGTGCCTGCCACATGCTGAATGGAGAGGAGCAAGGTAGTGCTATGCACTTGTGTTTCCCACTTCACTATTAACAAAGAACATGGGATTGAATTGAGAACTCTGCCCAGCCCTGTGAGGCACATCTGGAGAGCTGTGTCCAGTCCTGGGCTCCTCAGGACAGGAGGGACAGGGAGCTCCTGGAGCGGGGCCAGCGGGGGCTGCGGAGATGATTCAGGGCCTGGAGCATCTGTGCCAGGGAAAGGCTGAGGGAGCTGGGGCTGTTCAGCCTCGAGAGGAGCCSCAGCTGAGAGGGGCCCTGAGCCCTGTGTGTCCCTGTGTGCAGGGAGGGCTCCCAGCAGGGCCCAGGCTCTGCTCCGGGGGGCCCAGCAATGGCCCCAGAGGGACGGGCAGGAACTGATGCCCAGGGGGTTCCACCTGGACAGGAGGAGGAACTTCTGCCCTGGGCAGTGACCGAGCACGGAACAGAGACCAGAGAGGGTGTGGAGTCTCCTCMCTGGGGATATTCCAGAGCCCTCTGGGCACAATCCTGTGCTGTGAGCTCTGGGATGGCACTGCTGGAGCAGGGGATTGGACCAGATGAACCCTGTGGTCCCTTCCAGCCTGAGCCATCCTGGGATTCTGTAACACAGAGTGTRTGCATGGTGCTAACACATGGAGTGGGGAGCCGTGTTCAAAAACTGCATACGTGGAAATGGCTTCCCTTCTTTTGTTCTGAGAATTGGCAACAGCACAGTGGGCTTTGAAGACCTCTGGAAGCACTGCCATTAGACAGAGTTTGAGTCCTCTTGTTTCTCAACTCAGAAGCAAGTAGTGACAAGTCTGCAGCAGATTGCAGGTCCCAGGTGAAATCAGAGGAAAGGGCAGGTAGCAGTGTTGCACTGAACATTAGGAGGGTAACCTGACATATTTGTCTAGAGAGTGGTGAGATTCTCTAATGTCAGTGGAGTCTCACTGGGTCTCTGTTGTTCCCCTGGCAGAACCCCATCCTGTCCGGATCCACATGCAATCCAGTAATTTTAGTCCTGTTAAGTAAGTGTAAGGTCCTGTGTCAGAAAGATGAGTTATTATTTTTCTTCATTCCTTCAATTACTTTGGAGATACTGTTAAGGAAAGGATAAAAGTTTTCTTTTTGCTGTGGATATATCTCAGCTCTCTCTGCTTCTCCCTTAAATCAGTATTTGGAGGCCTGGTGCTCTGAATATTTGGGTTCTCTTCTTTCTAATATCACTGGCTACTTGTGAGAAGCACTTTCTGGTAGATGGCTGCTCATTGAGATTGAGGGTGGAGCCCTTTCCTGTTTTAGAAGGGTGAGATGAGGATAAATACTGTGTCCTCAGAGCCCAAGCAGTGTGGGATTAAGTACATGGGCAAGAGGTGGCCTGTCTTGCAATTTGTCCCACCAAGCAAGAGGTATGGTATATTCTCATTCTAAATATGGTTTTGTACAAAAGCTGGTATTGCTTAGGAGAGCTTAAACAAGCAGCACAGGAAACTATTTTACTACTCAAAACTACTTAAAACTGGCTATGCTCAAATCCATCAGGCTTGATGGGATTAGTACTGGGATGCTGAAAGATATAGATAATGCAGTTGCAGTTCTCTATGAAAATATATCAGAGAGGTCCCTGAAAACTAGGGAAAGGCTATTATTACATTTTAATTCTTTGTTGAGCATTACATCTATTGTAGTCATTCCTTCTCTCTTTGTAGGTGTTCAAGGAACTGTAGAAGTGTATAGAAATCTTGAAAGTCTGTAGAAAGTTCTTGAAACTTAATTTGTCAAGAGAAAAAGAGAAATGAGAAAATCATCTGTCATAATCACAATAGATCTGTTTTCACAGATCAGTATTTATTGTTTTCAATTGAGATGGTGCTTGTTTTAAATATGACTGTTATTGAGAGGGCTGCAAGATTTAATTGGAGGCCAAGTCATGGAAAGGTGAAAAAGTAGTCAGCTAAAAGCCAGGATAATTAAGAGAATGATTTTATCCGTAATCCAGGGTAGGAATGGAGACAGACAGAATGGGGTCAGCCTTTGACAAGCTAGAAAAAAACACCCTAAGTCTAGGTTCCCCAAACCCATGGGCCAAGTCCCATTACCAGAAACCTGTGGGTGGGAATTCCCTCCCTGGAGGCTGGCCAGGAAAAGATTGGTCATCCTTCATATTTTATCTGAATGTCAGATAAGCACCGATGCCAGCTGCATCAGGGGCAGGAACATGCAAATATGCCTGTTTCACTTCAGGACTGATTCCAGTCCCAAACCAGTTTTATTTCTTTTACTTACTGCCTGAGCCAAGAAACCTGCAGATCTAAGTCCAGCCAGTTGAAAGAGGATCAAGTCTCATATAGGTTGCTTGGGATTATGTAGAGAACAGGGTGGGGGAAAAAAAAAGCCGACCCCTAAACATTTTGTGTTCTGAATTCAGGAGAAGCTGGTTTAGGAAAACCTGGATTTAAACTCTCTGCTGTAACTGACGTAAACTGAGTGGAAGTACTAAACCAAACAAAACCTTTCTTGACATGTGGTCATCATTTCCTCATTTAGGATATTTCTGTGAAATACTTTTCCAGACTATGTGGGATTAAAGTAGGCATTACTATTGATTTACTGCCCTCTTCTTTGCTAAAGTGCTATGCTATAAAAATAATGCCATGTAGAAATGCTGCTCTGAGTGGATGTGGATTTCCTTCCTATGGTTGGTATTGCTATACCAACATTTCCCTCCAAGCCACGACTGTAATTACAAAAGTTGCCATTGATCTTATGTAAGTAAATTATGTCTGTACTTAGCAATGAACTCCTAATGTCAAATGAAATAAATACCTGCTTTTCTTATTCATCCCCCACCAAGCCTCAATTTATGTTTCAACAAAATAATTTTAGTTTTAAGAATTCAGTTTTTCAGTAAGTTGTTTTTAGATGTGAACACAGTCTCTGGAAAAGTTATTGTAGCTTAATTTAAGTATCGGTGTTCACTGTGGCAGTTTTACTGGAAAGGTTCTCATTAGGAATGTCTCTGCCTCTGCTGGATGTATTTGGGGGGGAATTACGACCTAGTACAGTTCTCAGAAGAGACATACAAAAAAGGATTATTTACATGTGGAATACCTTGAAAATATATTTCAAAGTGAAAATGTTCCTGGCAAACATTTCTTGTGTAAATCACATTATTCACATAGTAGGAATATGTCTATGTTAATATTTCTGTTTCCAGTTAAGAAGTAGGAACAGTGATCAGAAGTAAGGGTATGCACAAGAGCTGTCTGAGCAGACAGTATGGGAAGGCCATTACCTTGTGTGTGCTGCCTGAAAGGGAGCTGTGTTTGACTGGAGCCAGCAAATCTCATTCTTAGACTGCACACATAAATCCACAAGCCCCTAGGAATTAGAATATATAAACCTGATTCTGGTTAAACCCTGTATATTATGCAAGAGCTTTTATGAAAGGGACTTGAGAACTACAGAGTGACAGCAGCCAAGGTAGGAGTGCAATCAATGATGTGTAATCACATTTTGCTCAAGAAGGTTATTGTTGCGAAAACAAAAGCGCAAACTAGTTTTAATTCTTTGGATGTGATCTGCTCCTTGTTCTCTGAGCAGCCCAGCTGGTAACTCCCATCTGAGTTTGCAGTCACATAGCTTTGAAATAAATTGTGGCTTTACTTGGATTTCTTCGTTCTGTTTGTGTTGTAATATTTGGGTCATTCATTTTGAATTCCACTTTGCACTAAGGCTTTAGACTGGGTTTTATTTGAGAGATTCAAGGCTCTTGAGGTGTGATATAAATACAGTTTACTGAAGGGCCTTTGTCTTCATAGAATAGGTGAGAAGTGGTTTTGGGCCCCKTGTACCAAAGTCACACTGTTAATATGATCCTACCCCTTCTCTGATGACAGACTCATCTATACCTCAGGCCATAACTTAGTTGCCCCTCTCCTGGAATTGCCCCTGCAGAAGAGCTCTATTAATACCTCTTTCTGTGTGCTTTGTGTCCTAAACCGTAAGGAATGAAGAGACTGTTGTTATGTCATAAAAACATGTATGGTAGAGGTAGAATCACTTGTGTCCCTGGAGAGAAGGAGAGGGAATGAACCATGTGGCTAAAATTTTATCTTCAGAGAGCATCACATTACACAGATGATTTTTTGAACCTGAGCATGTTTAAAACAAAGCTGGTTGATGTGTGACTAGTGGCATCACCGTGCCTCTAAATCTTGTAGTTAAGCTGGGTGCAAGCTGCTTTGCCCAGGAGTCAGCATGAACTTTATACATATGATAAGCATGCAGTCTGTTCTGGTTTTGGAATACTGTTCCTAATGGAAGTTTTATGTGAGCACCAKCATGAGATTGCAAAATATAGCATGGCATTTGTAGGCAAAACTTTTTATGTGCAAAGAGGGTCCCAAAGGCTGTGAGCCACTTCTGACACAGCATTGAGTCTCATGTTTCACATGTAAGACTCAATCCATTGGCCTCTCTTGTCTAAAATTCTGTATTTGTGGATGGTTTTTTTCTGGCTCCAGCCTACTCTTGGTGGCAGGCTCGTAGAGTTAGGGAGGCACTGTTACATGAGACTGTGCTGCAGGCCAGGTTTTTCCTCCCAGCCAAGCCATCCTGTGAGGTGTTGKGCATGGAATGCTTGCTTTCTTCATGGTCTGAAAGTTTAACATGTGCCCTCARGACCCTGATCTATCACATCTTTCCACTGTGCTGCTTCAGAGTCTGTCTTTCCCATTGGTGCTGGGACAACCTGGATGGTGTAATTTAATATTTTGTTGTTATTTTTAGATTATTACAGTAGATCATATAGGCAATGGAAATTCAGCAGAATGAGTGATGTGCATTGGTTTGTGGTCACTGAAGATTTTTGGTTTACTTTTTTCATGGTTAAAAAAATGTGTTTAAGCAAATTAGAGCTGCAGAGAACTTGTTGACCAGAAGAAATCTTTTTTTTTGGGCATCAGTGCATAACTTCGGGAAACAAAAACGTATCAAGTTTTTTTTCTGATTTCCTACTAGGCAATACACTATTTGTAACCTTAATATCAACAGCAACTTCCTTTTTAAGCCGTTAGCTGGTACTTCAAAAGACAGGGTCTGTATGTAAGTTCTGCTCTGCTCGCCACATTTCATGAATTCTGACCTCGTCAAGCAGATTGTTTTCCTAACTGCTAAGCAACAGCAAATGCCATGGCATGGAGTCAGTCTGCATGCTGCAAGTGCAACAAACTGCAGAAACATAATTTGGCTGAATCTGAAGGCAAAGCTCTTTTTGATTTTCTGTATTACACCATCTTACTAAATCTCCTAATTGTGAAGGCATTCAGCATGTTTTTTATGAGCCAGAATAATTCAACGGCTCAGTAAAGGGAGTGTACTTTCCTACAGTTACATGGTTAGATCTAATACGTCAAAACTGCCTTGTGTATCCTCCAGATGCCGGAGGATATTAGATCCTGTAGGCCATAGACTGAAAAGGAAATGCATTATAATGGTGAATGTAAGTTTATTAAATGACTCAAGTAAATGGTTTTCATTCAGATATCAAGCTTGCCAACTGTATTAGTTGAGGTTTTTATAAAGTTGTTGAAAACCCTTCATTTTCTTGGTTAAAAGAGTTATCAAATACTAGGTAAATACAACTGGGCAGTGAGCTGTCACTTTTCTTTTAAAATTTCCCTGGTGTAAATTTAGTTTTGTTTAATGAAGCCCATAAACTGAGTGGATGAGTTGGGAGTGCATAACCTTGGAACCCTTCCTCTGTGCCTGACTCACAGACATTTTGATTTAGCTTCAGGGATGATTCTCCTTATATTCTGTTATCCTCAAGTGGCACTCATTTTGCCAAGCTTGGCTATTCAGGAAACATAAATCATGTCCTTAAAAACCATGAGAAAGCACTGAATGAATTGGAAAAATGAGCAAATTTGTTTGAATTCATGAGCTTAAGTCTTCTTACTGCAGTAATTGAGGCTAGAAAGCAGAATTCATGTGTAATCAGGCAGTCCAGGTGGTGGCTGTTCGACAGAAATGTTACTGCAAGTATTGTTTTGGTATTGCTAAGCATGGGATTACCCTAAGATGGGTACAGTGGGTAATAGATTTGAGCTATAGCTAAAATCGGTRTATGATGTGTTGGATGATGTCTGCTGGTTCTTCCAGATTCAACCTTCTCCATATATAAGCTGTCAGTTTGGTTTACAAGCAGGGCAGTGTTTCTTTTATTTAGCTGATCCTCAGCTAAATCATGTAAGGATTTATTTATTGCAAGAATTGTTATGCTATGGGCACAAAACTTGCCAGAAAATGTAGCTGTTTTCTTTCTTTTTCTTGATGCAAAATACAATCACAACTCACCCAGAAAGATCATGACAAGGTCTAGCTGAACTCTGTCGTTTTCGTTTTGATTTTTCTGGTTTGTTTGGTTTAGGAACGTTTAAGCACCTTGTTTCCTTTGGGCATAGTGTGCTTTGCATGGATGGTGTTAGCTCAGAGCTTTTACCAGAACACTGAATTTTTGATGTTACGCAGTCAAGTGCTCTTTTGCTGCCTAGTCTTTGGGTTCTTGTATGTTAAAAGGGGAGGAGAAGAGAATCAACTGGTTCATGCATGAGCAAGAATTTCAATTTATCAGTCTTCTTATGACCCCTTGATTTCCTCAGTCTTCATTTTGAGCTTTTGATTTTGCTGAAGATGGAAAGGAAAATACAAAGTTTTTCCTCAGCCACATGTGGCAATCATCTGTGAGCTTCAGATTTTAGTTGTATATGTCAGATTTGGTCTGGGTAGTTAACATTTCAAACCAGTTCAACTTTGTGGCTTTTTGTGTGAGATTGTAGGTATTGTGCAGTTTTATTATCCAATAAACACCATTTAGCTGCTGGTGATTTAATCTTAATTAATGTTACAGCAACTGGAATTACGAGTTTCAACACAATCATGGTGAACTTTGAGATCTAGCAGTCCCGTATGTAAGCATCTCCTGAGGGATTTGTTTTGTTGKTTTTTGTTTCCTTGAGGAGGCAATGTTTATTGKCTCTGTTCTAAGGACTTCCACATCTAATATGTAGCATCCTGATTTGCAAAACATTTACTTGCATTTTATTTTTCATTAAAAGCACCATGGTATGTAAGGGTTTTTAGTTGCAAATTCGTACTGGCATGTAGAGCTGTAATCTTTGTTTTGACTGTTTGCTGCAGTCCAAGTGAGATGAAGTATTTCGGAACATCTTAATTTTGCTGTCTGACACATTTCCTCTAAGAAAAAGCAGATGGGTGTTCATCAGCAAGAAGGGAAAGGATCAAAATGTGGCGTGCACAGCAACAGGAACCCAATGAAAGTCTGTCGTTTTCATGCAAGACTTATGCAGGTACTTACAGTCTGTGTCTGATAGTGAAGTGCAAAGGTGCTGAAGTTCACTCGAGGTGTGAATTGTCATAGCGTTAAAGATGGTGTTGTGTTTTATTGATTAATGTTTTGCATTTTAGGTTTTTTTAATATTTTGTGTCTTGGGCTTTTGAATGTTTTGTGTCTTCTGTGATTCATAWTTGGCTAAAGTCCTATTACCTAAATAGGTATGTGTAGTCCTCAATCTCTTTGAAGTGGTAACCTTTTAGAACATTGTAATTTGTTTCCAGTTGAAAGAAGTGCTTCAGATGGTGTTCTGAGCAGGAAGGCTTTCCAAATTCGTGGATTTAATGAGGTCAGCTTGCCTTATTCTTTACTATGTTATGGCAYGTGTTATGTCCTTGTAATTCTCTTACGAGCTCATTCATTATGAAACTCTTAACAATGATTTTTCAGATGAGACCAATAAAGGTAAACCCATTTGTAATTTATGAAATGTATTCAAGCAAAGAGAGAGCACGTTCCAAAATCAAGTGTTACTAAATTTCTCTGTAATTGTTTTGAGGAGGTTTCCTAACAACAGATTCATTTCTGTAATGTTTTTTTAAACTCTTTATGCTCATAGACAGCTTAAAAAATTATGCTCTAGCATGAATTCTAGATGTAAGAAATTCAGATTCACTGTTTCTTTTAAAGAAATTAGATCAGAAAATAGTACTTGAGGTGAAAAGCCATCCTGACAGTTAAGGAGCATTTACAGCAGCTGTGTATAATGTCACCGGTTTTATAGATTATTCTGCCCAGAAATAATTAAAGGAGTTGCACTCTTAGAAGACTAAGGCATGCTACAGTTTTGGTGCAGCAACTATGGGAATTCATTACTACTAAAAACAAAAGACCACCAGCACCCATTTCAACAGACCAARGGCTTTATTTCCATAAGAACTGCCTTTTTATCATCTTCTACTTGTGTGAGCTTTTATTGGTGCTGAGTTTAGAATTTCATGATGCTCTTGGAAAAATCCTTGCACTTCACGCCCCAGCCTTCCTGAGAGAAGCTTGCTGCTGTTCACCTCTTTGCTTCTGCAGTGATCTTCCAGTGGAAACAGAGTTAACCTGATGATGAGGTTTTTCTGGTTTGGTTTGGTTTGGTTTTACTCKAAGACATGGTGTGTTGTTACATAGGGTATGGCCTGGAGCCTGTGTGAATTACTTAAAGGACTTGATTTGGTAGTTGGGAAGTTTGGAAGACTTCTAAAAAAACCCATTAGTTTAGATGAGATATAAATGCATAATTTCTTTTTCTGTAATTGTGATCAACAGTATGCCTACATAAAACCTCAAAACAAAACCTGTGTTTATCTCCAAGAGGAGCAATGCATATTGTGCCCTAAAGTACAGGAAACAGTGTCATTAATTACAAAATTATGTACCTTGGGTGAGTCTCTGGTGAACCATTGAATCTCCTCTCTTGATYTGTGGCTGCACTAAGTGCTACTCAATGTCCTTGGTAATTTCCAATTAAATATGTTTTCAGATGTGGTTGGTTTTTGGTTGTTTATAGACTTTTTTTTCCCCTTGCTAAAGCAATACACTAAAGTAAAACCTTTAATCCTAGTCATGCAAAACATGCTTCCGTGTGATCTGAGTCAAACAAATACTTGATAGCCAAGAGGAATTTCTGCTCCATGCTTGTGGAGCTGCTAATCTTTGGGTGCCACAGACCACATTGTGGAATGGTGTTAAAGGAAACCAGCTTCCACTGAGCATTTCCCTCCAAGGCAAAAGCTAAAGCACTGTGAGAAGATGCCTTCCAGTTGTGCCCTAAAAATCCTACCAGAGCACAAGTGGCTCTTCTCCTAAGCCACTGCAGATCTTTGCAGCTATTTCTGGATATGACTCTGAGATGAGAGGAACTGGGAGGGTCGAGAGCATCAGTTGTGCTCCTGTGGGCAGCTTCTTCTGTGGCTGGGTGCTGCAAGCTGAGCCTCTAAAGCGTTGGCAGGAAGCAGAGCAGCTTGTGAGGAACTGCCTATGCCAAGAAGTGATTCTTTCTTTTGGGGTTTGGCTGGGGATGCAGCTCCTGGAGGGCAGTACTGCTGACATGGCGAATACCAAACCACTATTCAAAGCTGAGCAGCTGATAAAAATGGGGGATGAGAGTGCAGCACTCTGCAAAATCCATGTGCTTAACTCTCAAAGCTGTTTTTGAGAAGATAAGAAAACAGAGACAGAAGATGCACTTCCACTAAGCTGTATGTCTGTATCTTTTACAATTAAAGCTTCACTAGACTGTAAAACGCCCACAAGACTTGATAAATGTGCATTTGGAAATTGGAAAGGGCAGCACCATCTTCATAATTCCTAACTGGCTTTGGAGCTGAGCATTCTTGTATCATTTCCGTGATTCATGAGAGCAGCTAAAACCTAATAACATTATGGAACATAGTCATATCTCTAACAGACTTCCTTTCAGACAACTCAAAAGTTTTTTAAAGCTGCCATTAAAAATACATTTCACAAGTTGGGCTCTGAATAGAGATAGAAAAGTTAGGAATTTGTATTTCGCTAATTCTGAGTGGAACTGTGCAGAAGGAAAAATTCCTTAGGAAAGTAATGTTTTCAGGCTGGCTCGAGAATGTATTAACTTCATTTGTTGTGCTGTTTGATTTTTAACTCTGAATGAATTTGAATTAATGAACATTGGATGATTTTTTTGTCATGCATTTCATTTGACCAAGACCTGATCTCCGTAAGTGCTGGAGAGGATCAAAACAGCCACTTGGTTGTTGTTATTCAAAATTGTGCCTCTGAAACTGTTTTGACACTTGGTCAGGCAGCTAGGCACTGTGTTTTACAGCCTCAGCCARTCAATTTACATATATGGGAAAAGGAGATCTGATAATCGGATCTAGTTGGAAAAATTCCCGTAGAACAACTTTTGCAAATGTTCTGCTCTGGCATATTTCTGCCTGTCTCTGAAGGATCCACAGCACCCGAACGCTGCTGCTCTGTGGGCAGTGCCGGCCGCAGGACAATAAGCTGTTTGTCATGGAGAGGGAAGAGGATAAAACCCTGGGAGCCACAGCCTATGGGAGGCTGTGGCCTCAGCTCTCAAGGCTCTCTGGAACAGAGAGCTGTGAGGGTCATTCCTGAGGATCCTTGACCTGCTTATAAAGGTATTTGTGGGTTTTTCTTGGGAAGGGCAAAGTGTCAAAAGCTGAAATTGAAGGTATTTGACATAATTTAAGAAGGTTTTTTTTTGTTATTGTTGTCCTTTTAAAAATTATTTTGTAGTGTTGTGGTGGTTATTTTACTCCTGGAACTGTGTGTTTGTTTTCCTGGAAGGGCACTGAAGCCAAGAGCTGTAGGTGTTTCCTAGATCTTGCTGTACTGAATTTACAGTACATCTTTGAATACCAGTACTGATAGAAATAGTAATTACAAATAATGAAGAGCATCCTTAGGAATTACTGACAATTCACTTAGAGGAGCATAGTAGTGCTGCAAACTTGAATGAAGCATCTGAGGCCCCCAATACAGGAAGGACAGGGAGCTGCTGGAGTSAGTCCAGAGCAGGGACACCAAGGGGATCAGAGGGATGGAGCAGCTCTGCTGGGAGGAAAGGCTGAGAGAGTTGGGATTGTTCACCTGGAGAAGAGAAGGCTTTRGGGTGACCTYACTSTGRCCTTGCAGTGCCTGAAGGGAGCCCACAGGAAAGATGGAGAGAGACTCTTGACAAGGGCCTGGAATGACAGGACAAGGGAAATGGCTTCACACTGACAGAGAGGACATTTAGATTGTRTATCAGGAAGAAATTCTTCCCTGTAGAGGGTGAGCGTGGGGAGGCCCTGGCACAGGTTGCCCAGAGCAGCTGTGGCTGCCCCTGGATCCCTGAGAGCATCCAAGGCCAGGTTGGATGGGACTCTGAGCAAGCTGGTCTGGTGGAATGTGTCCCTGCCCATGGCAGGATGGAGATGGACTTTAAGGTCTCTTCCAGCTGAAACCATTCTGTGAGTTCTTGACCATACAATGTGTATGTGCCCCTGCATATAAGATAAACACTTCTTTCCTGATTTGTCTTAACATCTGTAAGAGGTTGGAAGGTGGGGTTTTTTTACATCCCTGCCAGGGTGCTAACCCTTTTTTCTTAATTCTAAAGGTTTTTGTCTCAGTTGAATAGTTGTTAGAATTAAAAAAAAAATAAATATAAATATATTTAAATATACCACTTTACCACAGTGCAATCATGACTGTGTTCAGGCTGACTTACTAATTCTGTCTTCTTTCATGCACACTGCTTTGTCTCTCTTTTTTAAACTCCCAAAGAAACTTTCATTGTCCTATTAGCCTTCCACATCTTTTGTCCTCTAGCAGGTCTCAGGGTGGAAATATACTTGCTRCAAAGTCAAAGGTGAATAAACTAGGAAAGATGTATGCGCATTTTTTCATCTGGGTTTGTTCCATATTTGTTATATATCATATATTTCCTGAAATATTTCTTTATTAAGGGATTATTTTGTTTGTACTGGTAAGCATAAGAAAAGATGAACAAGAATGCCTTCTTTTGCCATCCTTTGAAGAATTTTCACCACGGAAAGAAGGAATGTATTACTACTTTTTTTTTTTTTTTTTTACCAACCATTATGCGGTGAGAACTGCCTTGGCTTCTAGCAGACATGGTATTTTACCTTTCTGGTGAAAGGCAATAGTTCTTAATGTGTATGCAGCATCCTAGCAGGACAGGCTCAAACAGAAGTAGACCCTGTGTGACAACAGAAACACCACAGTAASTTCATCTTGTGCCTCAGTGGTGGTAATACATCAAGGTTGTTGTGACCTCTGTCTCAGAGAGCCTAAAAAGGATAACTGTGTTTATATTTAATGGTAGATATTTGTTTGGCTTTCTGGGTTTGGTTTTTTTTTTTCATCTCGAGCTCTGTTTTATTTTATATTTTCCTTTAAGCAGTGTATCTACCAATACAGAAAAATTAGAGTATTTTCTTTTTTATTTATTAATAAATGCTTACATGAAAGCTTGAAGGGGTGAGGCTAGATTTGAATAAGAGTATGTAGAGTGGTAACATGAGAGCAAGCTTGAATTACAACATCAAACCTAAAGGCAAAGACATGGAAAATTCAAGTAAGTAGCAATAGTTGTCATCTACTGAATTTACTGACTGTTTTATTTGTCTCACATTGCCCCAAGCTAGGATGACATGGAAGGCAGCAGAAGGTACAAGCATCTATAAAATCTTTAACTTGGGACCTGATGTTACTTTCCCTGCCTTCCAGTCTCAACACCTGGTGTGGTCCATGATCCCTTCCTTTCCCTAGCAGTAAATTGATGGAATTGGCATAAGCAGTGTTCCTGAACTTTTTTTTATTTGTGGAAACTACAATATATACATCCSTCTCTATGCCTTCTACCTCCAGATTCACAGACCTCCATAGGAGTCTTTTGTATCTATGGTCACAGTCAGGGTGTTGGATCAATAGCAGGAAATCAGGAGAGAGATGTCAGGAAATAATAGTGTTTGTTGTCTGCTAATTTGATAGTGTCAAGCTGGGAACATCTTTATTGTAAATTATGATTTCCAGCTGAGRAAACTGGAGCAACTGCTCCTTTCCTGGCTCTCCTTTCTTCAAAGCCACTGATTTTGCAGGTCAAATGCTATTTACCTGGAGGTTTATTGTCATTAATGGCAGTATGTGCACCTAACAAATCCACTTGCTGGAGATGGTWAAAATTTAATTCTTTCCATCACCTATCCTGTCTGCCCACCAGTGGGAAGAGAAAATGTGTGATGGCTTTTTAAACTTGAGAGCTAAACTAAGCTCCTTTTCCATAGTAGCTGGAAAGATGAAAACTAAAAAGCAGCCAGACAGGGACAGCTGGAAGCATTTGCTCAATGAAGTTTAAAAATGTTTCATTGAAATACCATAGAAGAGTGGGAAGCTTAATTAGAAGTTGTTAACAAGTCATAAGTTTTAAAAATAACTCTGAAAGTGACTTCCTAGAAGCATTTCAAGGTATCTGAGAAATGGAAGGAATCCTGCTGCCATTGGCTTTTTATGTAATTCCACGTTTTCCATAGATGAAATATGCAGAAAGTTTCTCCTTTGTGTCCCGTCCACCCCAATGTCCTCAAATTAGCAGATGTGATATTGTAGGTTGCAAACTAGTGCCTCTTTTTTTAATATTTGAATAGCAAATATTGAACAAATTTTTCATTTCTATGCATGTTTTCCTACTAGCAAAAGAAGATACAAATATATGTATGATATTTAGAGGTATGCTTTTTTCCTTCCCCTGGTGGCTATTACAAAAGTTCATGTGATACTCTATCATATTGGGTGTGTCAGATACATACACATAATTAATGAAAAAGCTATCATCTGTAAATCATTGTTCCTGATATAATGAGTTAAGTAGAACTAATTAGAATGTATTTTCTTCCAGATACGCATACTTTGACTTGCAAAACTTCTTCCTTCCAGGTACTTCTTTAAACAGTTGAGCTTTTTTGGTCAAAAACTGTTTTGTTGCTTTATGGTGGTGCAGATTTAAATGATGAGTTCTGAGTCTGTGGCTGCAATTTAGCAATGTGAATTGGAAAAGAGGATTTTCTATACCTTTCTGAAGCAAGCAGGTAAAATTTCTGAAATAGATTAACAGAATGAAAAACAGTTTCTGTGAAGAAAAACAGGTTGTTGTTTTCTGCCAGCCATACTGTCACCTCCTTGTTTTTTAGATTTGTGTGGATTCTTAATAGGCTGAGAATGCACCTTTTGACCTCTGGAAGGGACAGTTTCACTTCTGTGAATGTACCTATAAAGAAATTGGAGTCTAAAATCACACAAAGCAAATTACCTGATTCACAGCTATCTTAGTCTTTTAGATGCTGAAGCCCAAATGCTTACAGAATACCAAACTGTGGGAATATCAAGGGGAACTTCTTAAATCACTGAAAAAAATAGTAGCMCCAAAGTTGGAGCTGTAAGTTGTTTCTCTTTCTTCCAATAAGGGGCTACAAATTAAAGGATCTCACTGTGAAAAAACAGATTTATGTTTAATGAACATTGTGTGCACTTAGCTGACATTTTTCCTGTTGTTTTCTTTATCCTTTTTTTCTTAAAATATTGGTAGATATGTGTTAGTATAAAAATTCTGTCTACCAGCTCTTTTTCTTCTTCCTTTTCAACCTGATCAATCTAGTAGTAAGACTGTAATTAAGAATTAAGGTTATAGGGGCTATAAAGTGGGAAGGGCAATGCTTGCTTATATCAGATATTTGCAATATATTCTTTCACCCATTTCTTCCTCCTGATGTCAGGCAACAGCAATAACAAAGTGATAAACCCTTCATCTTGTCATCCTCCGCCCTTCCATAGGAATCACTGGTTGTTATGCATGGTCTTACCAGTCTATYGCTTTATCAGCTGCTATCATCACAGCAATTATATCAGCTTCAAAATGGTAATTTGCAGCTTTGGTGTTTAATAGTTGCTTACATTTTCCATGGTACAGTGCCTTCTTTTGGCCAAGTGAATTCTACACAACAGGGGTTTGCCAGAATAGGTGAAGGTAACAGCTGTTCCTTGAGGCAAGRGCCCCAAGGCAGCTCTTGAACAGGAGCCACAGTTCTTGTGTGATGCAGGGGTTTGCTCTCCTGCTTTTCCATGGAGAAGGTGATTTAGATGCAGCTGTCCAAAAGAAATTGCTCATCCTTGCACACCAGCAAGACAAGGATGTCGTCACCAGGCAATGCACTATAGATTACATTACAAAGATGCTGATGCATGGATTCAGTCCACCTTGGGATTGTTTGGAAAAAAAAATTGCCTTTCTGTCTATCCACATTCTGTGGGTGCAGCAGCACACACCCATGATAAGGCAAAATTCCTAACATGATTTGGGGCACTTGTGAAACACSGGAGGATGTAACAAACACTGAAAGATATGCGTAGACCGAACAAGTTACATATACTGCATGTGAGCTCTGGATTACTCTCTGTGCCTCTCTGGGTCTTTTGAGGGCAATGTCACAATCATTCCCTTGCTCATGTAGTGTGAAGGGTTCAGCCTGGTTTGTGTTGAAGGTGTGATGGCATGGAGAAGCAGTGCAACCAGATAACCTGCTTCCTGCAGCCTCCTGTGGAAGTGCTGCTCTTGTTACCAAATCTAGGTTGTGGAATCCTGTGTGCCAAGTGAGGAAAACACAACTGGGAGAACTGTATTATTCTGAGGATCTTCAGTCCGCCATCTGCTTTGCAGATGTTGGATATGGAATCATAGAATCACAGAATGGTGTTCGTTGGAATGGACGTTAAAGATCATTTTGTTCCAACTCCCTGCCATGGGCAGGGACACCTTCCACTATCCCAGGTTGCCCCAAGCCCCACCAACCTGACCTTGGACATTTCCAGGGACRGAGCAGCCACAGCTTCTCTGGGCAACCTGTGCCAGGGCCTCCCCATCCTCATRGGGAAGAATTTCTTCCTAATATTCAATTTAAACCTCCTCTCTGTCAGTGTGAAGCCATTTCCCCTTGTCACTCCAGGCCCTTGTCAATAATCTTTCTCCATCTTTCCTGTGGGCTCCCTTCAGGCACTGCAATGAATGAGGTCGCCCTGAAGCCTTCTCTTCTCCAGGTGAACAATCCAAGTTTTCTCAGCCTCTTCTTATAGGAGGCTGTGAGAATTTGGATAATACAACAATTGGGAACAAATGCTACATCTTTCAACAATCCTGCCAGTGAAAGATACRTGAAAAATTAGTTTCATCTGTGGCATGCGCAGTCACTGGCCTCAGTGTAGSAAAATAAGTGTCTGTAGATGGGCACCCGTAACACTTCCTCTTGTTCCAGTGGAGTCCTGTCCTTCTTTTCTTTTTTCCTTATTATTTATTATTAATAATACTTAGAGATAATATTTTTGGAGTCAAKAATTTTACTTTTTAATTATTAAAATTGTTGCATCTTTGGAGTCTCCATGGTCTTAGAGTTGAAGGCACATACGTAATATAAGCTTGTTATTCCAAGAAGCTAAAATAGCAGAAGCAATAGTATAGTTTCTAAACTTCCCATCAGTTAAAGGAATGTTTAATTAATACAGGAATTACAGTAAGGCAGATCCCTGCTCTTGATAGCATTTTGCAAAGATTGCAGATTACAGTGCATCTGTTAAGCGTCCTCCACCTTGCTTAACYACAACATATGCACTGGCAGATAAGAAAAGCCTGAAGATAAATGAAGAGGCTGCATTCCTTTGCGGATTAGGAGGTAGAAGCTAGAACCTGAGCAGTTATTCCATGTTYTGATTTTTCGCGCCCATCTGGCGAGGAGGAAGAGGGTGCACATTGCAACTCAGATGTGGATGGCTGTGGTGCAGGCTGGAAATATTTCTGTCCCTCATTCTGGGCCAGCTTCCCCAGTTCTGCTCCTGAATTTTGTCTGTGTGTGCAGATGGGAGCTGGGCAGAACAAGAAGCTCCTTGTACAAGTCCTCTTGCTCTTTTCCTTTCCTAAGCAATGATTAATTAGATTTCTACAGTATTTTGAAACATGAAAGAAAACAGATTGTCTCTGGACAGGTACACAGGTGAAGGTGCAGCTGGTGGATAAGAATTATTTGCCAATAGAATTCAGACCACACAGTGCTCAGAGCAGTGCTGTCGCTGAAAAATCAGAGAGGAAAAATCACTGGCCTATGAATTTGAGGAGGAAAACTGTTCTGATTAAACGGTCYAAGTTGTCAGGCCACATTACCCAAGTGATAAACTAAAGTGAGAGTATTTAAAACAAAGCTGTTCCACTTTTTAAATTTCGAAATAAAATACTGAAGGTTCTCTGTCCTTTTGAAAGTCTGYTTATCACCCTGGAGTACTAAAACTGTGGCATATAATTAAGATAGTTTTGAGAGTATCTGTTTATTTTAGAGATTGCAATGTTAATTTAGATGCTTGTCTTTGCAAATATGATTGTGAGTCTCTGGTTTGCTTCTCACTTTCTGCTTGAGGAGCAGATACCAAGTCTTGTGGGACCATCACTTGTTGCGCTGTCTTCTTTCCACGCCATGACAATGCTGTGGCTGCTCTAGTACACCTATCACCCAGGTTTTGCATTAAACCACGCCTTTAGACCTGACTGATCTCACCAGGTAATAAGGAACACTAGTTCTGTTCTTTGGTCAATCCTGGAAAAGTCTCCTCACCTTAGGAGAACTTCCTCTATAGCTAGACAGCTGCTTTTGAAACAGTCCTAACCCTCAGGGCTGGAAATAGGTTTGTCAGCCAGCTGGGAATCAGAGCAAATGTCTCAATTCCTGCACCTCAGTGGTGGTTTCATTACAGAATGCATTACAGATGCGTTTCTGCTCCTACACCCTTTTTTCTTGCAAAAATTCATCTCCCTCTCACTTTTGTTTGGGATCYCTCCTGCTCTGTTGGCCAGAGAGCACTGGTTCCTGTTAAAGGAACCAAACTAGGAAGAAGGTCCTAGGTCAGTTTTGGTGAAGTATTAGTTTGCAAATGGTTACAAAGCACTTCAGTCTCTAGCCAAAATCAGATTGCATCCATCTAGGTTGAGCACAATAGCTGAGATACCTGTTTCCAGGTGGATCAAGTTKGGTAGAGCCCTCAGGATGAGGGCTGACCTGTTATGACAAGCCTTAATGCCCCTTGTCAGTGTGCCTTTGATAAGAMAGTAAATAGACATTAATTTAGGCTTAATACACTAACAATGCTCACACTGCTGCCAGCTGGAATGCAGCCTTTAGGATGGGAAAACTCCCCCTAAATATGTATTCCAGAAATGAAACAAACCTTCTTCCTTTCAYTTTGTTATGAAAAAAATCACCAAAATTCTAATAGATTTATCTAAAAATAGCATAAGCTTTGAAAAAGAAAATGACAGGTTTTCCAAAATCCTTTAAATACCAGTACTAAGTAAAATGTAGTTGTTTGGCAATTTCTTATAATATTAATGCTGGTGATTTGATCTTTTTTTTCCTGGTTACATTTCTCCTAATCAAGCTGCATTTGTTCTCYTTAGGAGACCCTTACACTTCTGTTCCATTGCCATGGTACCCATGTGGAAAGATTTCCAGTAGGCAGAATTTACTCCTGTAATCACACACTCATCCTCATCAGAATATTAGCTGATTTAAATAAAGTTGTGACAAAGTAGATGGAAGTTTTGTTATTTAAACTTTATCTGAATTGCTGACAAAATCTGTTCTGACAATGCAAAGAGGAGGAAACACCCACCACCCCTCCTTATWGGCTTAGCAAGCTCCTGGCAGAATCAGATAAGATTTGGGGTGGTTGTTTTGATGTGTGTTAGTGGGGTTTTTTTAGGTGTCTTTACAGAACTTTGCTCTTTGATGTTGCTGGTGAATAGGGCAAGCTGACGGTCGATAGGTAGGCATGGGAAGTGGCAAAGGCATGAACTCTGTTTTGAAATCCTCATCTTTTAACAGCTTCATCTAGTCACAGTATGGTTTGATCAAAGTAATAATAAAGAGTCTTCCTGGTCAGGAAGAGGAATTGTTTCCCTGTTACAAAGACCCGTTTCCCTGAATGTAAAATGRTCAAAATAGGAAGGTATTGCCCACAGCTCTTAAGTCTTTTGCAGCCTTAAAGATTGCACATATTCATGTTTGTGTATATTCACTTTCAAATCATGTCTGTTTGTTTTCCACCTGGGGTTCTTCTTCATGCAGATCCAAAATCAGTGTGCCAGCATTCAAATCCACTGCCCCTGGGCACACAGGAGAATCAGTTTGCTCCAAGCTTATTAYTTTTGCTGGTTGAGGTGCTGCCTTTCCCTTGTGCAATGAGATTGCTGTTAGATGGAGATGGAAAAAAAAAAAGCCAGACCAGGGGGCCAAGAGGTTATGTTAGCTAAGGGCACGTCTATGCTGCACCTTGATCTGGCAGTGCTGTGGGATGGTGTGAGCTGAGAGCTTCAAAGGGACATCCAGAGTGGCAGCTGCCTCGTGGGTTAAACAAGCAGTGTTAATTAATTGGGAGCAGTGCTGTCTGAAGCGGATTTTAGCACTCTCACTGCTGGAAGCAACTTGATCACTGCTAGACCAGGTTATCCCTGCAGTCCTCTGCTGCTCCAGGGTCATTTCGGGATGTTCTCTCCTTGGCTAGTGGTTTGGATGCTACAAATGAAAGGGTTTGGTAAACACGTCTCTACAGAAAACCATCTGTTTGGCTTTGGTGAGTGTATCATGTCCTTGGAGCACTGACAATGTTGGAATTGCTTTCACGCRTTTTAGTTGTTTTGTGGGGAGAAAGGATTRGKTTTTTGTGTGTGTTTGTTGTTTTCTTACACTGGTGTTTTGGTTTTTTATTAGAAAAAACAAAGGTTCTGTTTTTTGCATGTAACAGAAGAGCATTGTGTSGAGAATGCTGTTAAGGGTGGTAGTTGCAGAACGATGGGTACTTGTTGCMTTTTATTATTTTGAAAACAAACATGCCCCTCCTCTCTGAATATGCTGAATCAGTTGAAGAAGCAAGGTTGGCTTTCATTTTTCTTTGTTCCTTCTTTCATATAATCTAGAAATATTTGAGAATATTCATTGTTTGCTGGAAGAGAGCTTTGTGCTTTCCTTCTGAGCTCTGCCGTCACCCAGAACTCCTGGGTGCTTCTTTTATTTCTGCTCCACACCCCACCATGTTTTGAGCTGGAACAGGTAAAAAAATGTAATAGCTGGGAGAAAAGGAGGAAGGTTACAGGTGTCCAGTCAGAGGAGGCAGAGCTGCSAGTGGCAAGGGGGCAGAGTGAATGGTCTCATTTCTATCTGTGTGAAAGATCTTAAAACAGGCCAGTGACCCAGTGGACACTCACAAGAAGGGACATGGGATTTGCCTTACTCTGCTCTGTGAGGGAGCGCRGCAGATTCACTGCAGAGAATGGCAGCAATTCAGCCACTTCTAGTGACATCAGATTTCTGAARAGCGCAGCTGATGCTTGGCAAAACAAGTGTGTCCTCTGACAGGAAGAGTCAAAATGTGCACGGAGGCAAGGCTGCTTTCCCCTGGACCAAGGCGGGAGACGAAGGTGTTACCTTCTTCTCTTGGTAAAGAGGTAACAGCTTCAGTGCCACATTCAGAGCTGTCTTGGGCAACAAAGATTTCAAGTCCTCTCCCAATTAGATGACTGTTGCAATTGAAAGCAGGCAAATCCACATAATTTTTTTTCCAGTCTGTTGTGGAAAAAACAGGAGGCGTTTCTGATAGTGACAGGATGGTCGGGTGGCTTGGAGATACAGCCTGAGTCCTCGCTTCTGTTGGAAGGAACAGTCCTTCACCAATGTTTGCATTGGAACCAGGATTTTTGGGGTTTTGTATATTTCACTGTCTGTTAAACTTGGGAGGGGATTGGGAAAGAATCCTTTGCTAATATTCACAYTTACAGTCGAGAATTGTCTGTGAGCAGCTGTAGGTTAAGAGTTTTCCCTCATGAGCTTCCTGGTCATTTGCAGCTTTGGTGGCAGGTGACGGATGACAGTGTAGCTGTTAGGGCAGCCAGATAGATGAGCAAATTTGGAAAGCTGCCMTGCCTGAGCAGATGTTCCTTTGCACAAACAACTTTGGAAAGTTCCTCTGAATGTAGAGTACAACCAGATCATTGTGTTTAATGGCTCTGATTTTCATGTCAGAGAAATCAATAATTTTGAGAATGGAAAACTTACCTTTACTGTTGTTCTGATTTAATCAATGAGAAATACAATAAGCACCCAACTGTGAAATAATTGAAAGTGACACGCCTGTCATAGGATTTTATCCTATTTCTATCCCTTTCTAGACACAGCAAGGAGATTATTTTAATGAAGTAATGAGTATTTTATTTTGTTGTGATGTTTGGAATAGAAGAGTTCAACAACAGCTTGAGAGTATATGTTCAGACGAAATTGAAATGATGAGTATTGCACCATTATGAAGTAAGTTAATTTTTAAGCTTTCTAACACTTGAAGTATTTTTTTAAAAGCATATCTTTTTTTTTTGTCTCTGAAAGCAGTTTGTAAAGGCAATACCTCACTGACTTGAACATGCTGCTGCCARCTGAACCTTTGCAGTGAATTAACTCCAGATCTCATCCCCTGCATCTCACAGATGTCTGTGTATGGGTGTAACATCTGCTGATGTGTGTGTATTGCTGTTGAATGTGCTTGCTAAGCATCTGGCCTTTGGAGGAGTTCCTTTGTTKTCTTAGGAATTAGAATAGAACTTTGTCATTTCTGTTGTTGCCTTTCSTAGATGCTAAACTTGAGAACAGAGGGGCAAGGCCTGAAGAATTTACCTAAGGACTAAATWTTTATATTGTATCAGGTTTTTCAAAGAGCTCCCTGCTTAACTGTTCCCATATAAAATCATAAATGAACCTGGCCTTAAAGRAAAAATGTTCCCTTAACAGTGCCAAAAGATTAAAACAAGTATTTTTAGTATACACTTGGTGAAAGAGGAGAAGCCTGGTTAGTCCAGTCCTAGTTTCACTGCATGTGAAGACAGTCTCAGGCTTGTACACGTTCTGCCAGTGTTTACCCAGCAGATTCTAACTGGATACCTTTCTAGGTTGTGAATTAGAACAGTGTAAGCCTGGGCTTGGATTAGTTAGACTGATTGACTCAGAAGGGTTCCTAGTCTTGCCTGTAGCTTAGCTCTGGATGGAGTTTGATTGGTGCCTCCAGAGCAGCTTCACYGTCATTAAACATCAGGCTTTTCAACCTTCTGGAATTTCCAGGTGAATGCTGTAAAGCGCTCTTATTTCCTGTCTGTTTTGTATCTCCCCAGCATGCACCCTSTGTTCCTCACCTTTCCATGCTTCCATCCCCTTCCCTGGCCTTAATGCAGTATCAGTGCTTAATTCTGCCCAGCACAAGAGGYTTCCCTTCCCAACACTCAGCCAAATACATCCCACCCCTCACTGAAGAGAGAGGCAGTCTAAAGAWAGATTTGATGCTGCGAGTGATTTGAAGGAAACATCACTCTGATAGCACTGTGCTTTAATATTCTTTTCAAGACCTACCAACTTTTCTTTTGCTACTATAAAGCTTGATGAAATCCACTTGTGTACAGCTCTCTGGGAACACCAGCAGCCTCCCCAGGTAGGAAGAGCTCCAGATAAGGGGTTTTCCTAGATGCCATTATGTGTGTATAATGCTATCTGTGGCAGATTAACCAGGACAGGTGAGGAACTCCTATTTTAGATGAAGTGCAGGTTGCACTTGAGCAGCGATTTCTGTTGTTACCTTTCTAGACTTTCCATTTGGGGAAAGAATGGACAAACCAGTTCATACTGTGTGCAGCTGCATTGGCAGTTTTGGCTGTTTTGGTTTTGGAGCTGGAAGAATGARGTTACATAAGATTCAGTCTCTACAACTACAGAATTGTCATTCCTATACTGGAAAGTCATGAGTTGTATTATCACCCTGTTCCATTTTCCTGCCTCCAAAGACATCTAACATGCTAAGAAGCTGGATGCTCAGTGACATCCTTTCAGCTTATTAACTTTGCAGGRCAGGCTCTTTGATTATTCTGCTACAATTAGAAAATCAGTGTTCCAATGCACAGAAAAGTGCTTTCTTTTCTGAAAACTTCTCAGAGATCAGTGCCTTTATTTACCCTCCCTTAACCCATGAGCTGCTTTAACCTGGCTGCACTTGTAGCCACTTTTTTTTCCTCTCCTCTGGCCATGTGGCCTTTGATACTTCACAGCTCCCTGGAGGACAAAGCTGGYATGTTAAACTGTCTGCTTGGTTAACAATGCCTTGTCCTCTCCTTCTCACTCCAGATTTGTTCCTCTTCCAGTTTACTCTGGAATCCCTCCTTAAAATCATAGAATTGTAGAATATCCTGAGTTGGAAGGGACCCACAAGGATCATCCAGTCCAACCCCTGGCCCTGCACAGGCACTCCAACAATCCCACCCTGTGCATGTCTGAGAGTGTTTTCCAAATGCTCCTGGAGCTCTGGAGGCTCAGGGCCRTGCCCATTCCCTGGGGAGCCTGTTCAGTGTCCCACCACCCTCTGGGAGAAGAAACTTTTCCTGATATCCAGCCTAACTTTCCCTGACAGCCCCAACCTGCAGGATGCAGTCTGATTTTATTAATTGCCATAACAACTTCTCTCAACAATTGCTCAGCATCTTCAGCAACTCCAACAGCTGTTTCCAGTTTCTCTCTCTGAGAAGCTAAAAGTAAGGTTTTTCTCATATTTTCATATTCTCATATTTTCTCRTATTTGGACAGCAACTAAAATTGTTTTGCATATGTTTTGTTAGAAGTTTCTTGCTTTATAGTTTTCCTATTATGTCAGAGGGAATGCACCCAAACCCAGCTGCATCCACATTCCAGCCTGAATTACTAGGCACTGAATGACACCATAGACGAATTAAATCCACTGTAGCAGACCTTTTCTGCTCCTTTTTTCCCCATGTGKTTTCTGTCTCATATGATCAGATTCCTTACCCTTTTATTAGATTAATCTAAATTAAATATAACATWATTTCTCTACCTTGCAATGCAATGAGCTGAAAATCGCTACGTATGGCTTGGATTAGAAAATAATAAAATAGGGGAGAAGTTACTAAGAATCWTACAGCATTTTGGATTTGAGTTGGTGAAAGGTTGTCCAGAAAGAGTGCAATGACTAGAATTAGAGTCCAGTTGTTTTTGGGTTTAGTGTACCAGAGGTCATTCTTGAGCTGAAAGCCCATATAATGAAGGTAAATTAATTACTAAGCTGGCAGTATTTATTACAATATGCACCAGTCTTGCACATTTAACAGTTCTGAAAGTAGATGGACATACTTTCCCTGATTCCTTAACTATGCTTTTACACGGGGAAGTCAGAGGGTGAAAATTAAAAGCTGCAGGGTGATTTGAAATAACTTTCTAGCAGCAAAGGTGCATGCCGTGCATTTTAAAGTAAAAGAATTAAAATCCACCATAGCTATTCAGGCAGCCATATTACAGTACCATTTCTCTGTGGACTTTTACAGAGAATCCAAGAGTTCTGAGTTTTAGCMATGCAGGCTTCCCACTTTACAGGGCTTTTAAATGTTGCATCTTTTCTGGTTTGACTTTATGAAGAAAAGTAAAAAAGGCCAGGTCAGGCCAGGAAGCAGCGTTGCATTGAAATCCTTTACAGTTGCCTCTGAGAATGCTCTAGGGAAGTAGCAGTTTCTCTGTATTTATTTTAAAAGTGAAATATTTCAGAGCTAAGGGAAAAAGCACTCAAGRGAAAAGGAAGGAGATCTGAAATAAAGGAGAAAAAAGCCCAGAGCAGCACAAGTRTGATGGAAAGACAGAATGATCAAGACAAGTAATAAATATTTCASAAAACAAAGACAAAACATAGTTTTATTTATCCTTTGCTGGTCAGGAAAATATTTCTCCTTAAAGAACTTCTCAAAATGCCTTCCTGAAAAAAAGCTTGCTGACCAGCTTGTTTTGTTGACATACCAGAATRTCTTCAATTTAATATATTTGTATAGTATCTATCTGAAACTCTCATTCATCTCTAATAATTTCTCTACTCTAGGTGAGACAAAAGTTGATTTATTTMTTGCTTTGTGCAYTYCTTCCTTTTCACTTTTTGGGCTAGTGTCAATAACAGTAAACAGTATTCTGTGCTCACTCTGCTCTTGCATATGAAACACCTGAGTTAAGGGCCAAAAACTTCTTGCACCTCATATTTTCAGTGGGCAGAGAGAGGAGTATCCAACACAGAGACTTTCCATTGCTTTTTTACTGTCTTTTTATTTTTTTATACTTTGGGCCATCCCTGTTACTGACCTTACATGACAGCAGTAGCCAGAAGGAAGAGCACTTGGCTGTGCATGGAAAAGCCACTGCTCATCCCAGCTTCSCACAGAAACCTTCATGGAAGTATCMCTGGAGTAATAAGATTACATTCAGGGATGGCATTCTGATAAAAYAACACTTGAGAGAGATGTAAAAACCTTCTCCCAGGGTGCCAGGAATAGAACAAGCCAGCTCACGGGCTCTGGCTCTCAGAGAACAGAGACAAAGCCTTTTTTTCTGAATCAGTCTCCTGCTCGGACACTCCCTGGTTTTAGTCATTCAGTAGCTATTTGGAGGCTTTCCTAATGCTGGAAAGATAAAAAAAAATATCTGGTTTTGGTTGTCATTGAGCAAGGCAGTGTTCCCTTGATGAAAAGGAGTTGTTTTCTGGGGAGCAGGTTGAGGCAGGAGACTGACATCTCAGGAAAGCCTTTCTGGCCAAAATAATTATTGGGCTCCATGGTAATCTATTGTGCAAAACCAGGAATTGTCATACTAAGATTCTAGGTGTTTGATTAGTACACTTAAAAAAAAAACCAAACAAACAACAAAAAAACAAAAACAAACAAACAACCAGAGAGAAGTTGCATAACTCCATTAAACTCAGTGGTTTTGTAAGTATTTTTATTTCTTTCTGGATAGAGTTCTTTATTTAGCTTGGAAAAATTAGCTGCATGGAAAAATTAGCTGCATTTATGTCTGTTATAATGGCTAAGTTGTTTTTGCCTAAGATACAGGATGATTTGTATTGAGTTTTTGACTTTTTATTTTCATCATCTTCACTAGTGCTAATGAAGGCTCTTTTGAAGGGCTGTATTTGGGAATATTTACCAGAGGCCAGCATACTATTTACAGCAAGCAAAACTGAATGCCAGCCTAGCAAAGAAACTACCCTTCAGCTCCCTTTCCCTTTTTATGTGTTTGTTTTCATCATCCTTGTGTTTTTCAAAGGAAAAATTATACAAAATGTGGTTATCATCAGAGTAATCAATAATTGTAGAAAGACAGAAGTGTTACCAGGGGTAACACTTGCTCCCTCAGACTCTGCTATGAGACACAGGTACCTGGGAGTCCTTGAGGGCAGACTTTCAATTAAATTCTGTAAATTCATATTTTCTACACAGACTTAGCAGAGATTTAGAGAATTTCTGGTTTCTATTCCAATACCTGTGAATGGACATCAGGACTTAAGTAATTCAGCAAGAAAAAAAAGAACTAACTGATGGAATCCTAGTTTTCTCGCATCCCATGCATTAGTGTTTCGCATTTTTGTAATTAATTACATACTCCCCTCAAACAGGGCAAAACTAACCCAGTTTCTTCATCAGATTTTTTCAAAGTTTGTGTTATACTGGAATATGATACTTGATTTGCCACAGTGCATAAGCAGAGGGAAGGAGAAGGCAGAATGGAGAAAAAATTAAAGAATGATAATTAGAAAAAGAAGACCTTATTCAAGTACTTTCACACACTGTGTAAGAATATACAATTTAAAATACTATATTTTAAATATGGACACCTCCATGTGGAGTTGATCTAAAGCAGCTTGAAAAATGAAGAATTTCATTTGACCTTTAAGTTGCAGGAAATCTGAAATAGTTTTTAAAAGCTTGTGAAGGTTTTTTTTTTTGTTTTTTTTTTTTTTTTTTTTGTTTGGTTGGTTTTTGGGGTTTTTTTTGGGGTTTTTTTTTTTTTACTTTCAAGGTGAAGACTTTTACCTTAATCTCTCTTAGTAATTCTGACTAATTTTCTTTCTGTGATTGTGCTGTGCCAGGAGACTGCACTGCCCAGGGATTCTGCAGCCTGTGGAACGGGTGATGTCCCACTCTGACAGAATGACCCATGGATTTTATGAGCAACCTAAAAGAATTTTGCTTTCTACACAGGCACTCCAAAGAAATTAAGCATTCATGGAGGGTAATAAAATGAAGCTCCCCCCTGTGGCATGATGGTGAGAAAGAGGGAGGAGGGCTGAGAAAAAGACAGAGGCCTTGGTAAATGGGCAGGAGAAGCCCCCAAGCTGCTGAAATGTGAAATGGAGATGAAATGATAGTTTCCTGTGTTCAGGCAAAGGTGTTGTGATGCTTTCCTGTAAGGGAGGGCTGAGGCGCTGTCTCATCTTTTTCTAAGAACAGTAGGAAAATCAGAATTTTAAAAAAAAAAGCAGCTTAAGCAAAAGATTTGACTGGGGAAGATATATGAGGAAAAGTTTAATAGTAGAAGACATAGCAAGCACTGATTGAGATGAAATGTGGAGGRGGAATAACTAGAGCTTAACAAGATTTAAAACTGGGTATTTCCTTCCCTCAGGGAATTCTCCTAATTTCAGCATCTATCTTTATGTTGGCTAGAAATAAAAGAAAATAAATTCTAATTTCTTTGCTGCAAGGGAGAGTTATAAAAAATTTTGGTTTTCAAAAGGATTTTTTTAAAGACCAATTTGACATTTTGTGTTCCCCCACCCCTTTGAATGAGTCCTGGGAATGGCAATTCAGAGATGTCTTCATTGACCACTGTGAAATGGGGTCACTGATCAAGCATTTTGCCCTAAAAAATTATATTGGTGTRCCTTCTGTTCTGCATCCAGAGAGCTCTGGCAGAATGGAGCACATGCCAGGATTTTGCATGAGAGCATCTCTGTCTCTGTTGGGAGATACAGCTCGTCAAGAGGCACAACTGATAGTGATAATGGATTGTTGTTGTGACATGGGGGAGCATTTTCATGTTATGTGTAAGAAATTGAGGAAGGCGGAGTGTGCTCTCAAAGGAAAACCATGACACGTGGTATTGTAGGTAGAAAATGGAAAATAAAGTACATTGTTTATGGAAGCTTTATTGAGATGACATGTACATTTTATAGAGAAAAAAGCAGGACATTTATGCAACCCTTTATAAAGTTCATGTTTTATTCAGCTTTGCCATGATCTCCAGAGCTGCAGGTGTGCTTCATCCATTGGCTGGACAACAGTCATCAGCTGTTATTCTGCAGGAAATACTTGTGTGAAATGGATATTTGTTCATGTGGAATAGGATTTAATTGGGATGCTTTTTATGTGATTTTGACAGAGAAAAGGCCTCCATAGGAGCTCACACAAATCCTTCTCTTCATTGAGGTCTCTAAAGCRCCTCTCTTAGGAGGCACGATAACAGGGAAAAAAAATCCAATGAACTCATTTGAGGTGTCATTTGTTGCAGAGATATCAAACTGTTACTTAATGAGTTTTTAGCCTATGGGCTAAAGTTACTCCTGCAAGGGGAATGGATGTTATAGTGGGTAGGGAATAATGAAGTGCAGGCATTTTGGGGCTGGTCCCTCGATCCATAGCTTTCTTCAGCTGGCCCAGCATTCCAGCAGATCTCAGCAACCTCATTGGAACAAGGGGCTTGTTGGGTCTCTGAGCCTTTCCTGGGTCTCTGAGTGAAGAGGTTCCCTGTGCTGATGGTTAGGGCAGACAGGAGACCCAGGCTAGAGATCACTGATCTCCTTTCTTTTCAAGGTGTTTCATGCCCTTCTCCCCCACCTTCCTCCCTATAGCACCCTGGGAGTCAAGGGAGTCTGGTTTCAGTAGCAGGTTAGAATCTGCTCAGTCTGTTTGCTTAGGACTGTGGTTTAAGGTTCTTACAGTAAGAGCTACAAGCTCCTTTTGTATGTTTTGACTGTGTCAATATTGTCCTTTTTAAGTGGGAAGACAAGTTGCATGAGTAAAACATACGTCTTTTCACTTGGACTTTACTATGGTTTTTGAGAAAATATGTGGCATACAGCTGAGATAAGTGTATTYCCTATGGGGAGAGAAAGTAATTTTTATTTTTATCCTGGTGTCTTCTGCTGTCTTGCTGAACTGAATGATTTTGCTCTAGGAAAAGGCACAAGGAAGACCTACAGCCTGAGTTTTTCTTGCTCTGATACATGGAAAAGAACATAAAAACATAATATTAGGCTATTTCAGTGAAAATAAAGGTATAATAAATTCTGGAATAAAGGGGCTGGTTTTCCTAGGCTTAATAAAGGAGTGTCAAATTGTCTTGATAGATTATATTGTGTGCATAGTAGTTCTGCTTTCACAGGCTGAAACCTGAGCTTTGCCAGAGTTGTTTTATGATAAAGTGACTCGTCTTTCAATTCAGCTGAAAATTAAAAATGCTAAACCCATTGTGGAAAGAGCAGGGTATCTCCTCTAAAAATARCTGTCAGATAAAAAGCTTACCTGAGCTATAATGTCAACTTGTCTGTAGCTGTTGCAATTCTCATCTTGTGTTTCATGGTGTACCATGATTGTGTGTGTACAGTGCATCTTAGGGGCATTTCCTTTCCTAATAACTGCTGGTTTCTCGATGTTCTGCAAACCTTGCAGTACCTCCATCATGGCAAACAGAAAGGAGGGCCTCCCCACACTAGGCAATAAATGTTCCCATGTTACCTGAGAGTTTGGCTGAACTCCAAACTTTCCAGCTAAACTAACTGCTTGCAGATAAACTTCATTAAGAGGTTTTTTTTTTTTTTTCCAGGTAAGTCATGATCCTAAATCCTTGCCCTGAAAGTGATACTAGTAAACCTTCTCTTCAGTGTTGGGCTGGGATTTTCCCTTTTAAGTGATACTCTGTCCTCACTTCTTCACTACCAGCTGTGACTCTCTCAGTGAAGTAATGGATTAAGGATGATAGTGGCTATTGGGGTTTAATTTCTTCTTGTTTTGTGACCATAGAGGATTTGTTCGTATCATAAGTTTCCCAGTTCAAAAGACAACACTGCAGGTTGGACTGAAAGGTCTTTTCCGTTCTAAACAAAGTTATGATTCTATAAATAAGGTGAAAGACAAGAAAGTCTTTGAAGGGGAATTAGCAGAGTGTTGGCAACACATCCACGAGGAGATGGAGAGATAATCTGAAATTATTTGAGGCGTCATGCAAATCCTGGAGAAAGTTGCTGTAACTGTTGTTATTGTTAAATAGTGAAACTGGAGTACTTGCTGAAAAATTGTAGATGAAATGTTCCTGCTGAGAGGCCAGTGTTCCACTGTGTGAAAGCTTTGGCAGTGATACAGGACAAGCAAATTCTTGCTCTTTCCTGCCCCTGCCTCTCTTCTCACTGCTGCCTCGCAACACCCTCAGCAGCGCTGCCACAAATCTTTCTCCAGCTGCATCGTAAACTAGTCCAGTGTATTTGTTTGATTCACAATATGATCCCACAAGATTTCTTCCTGCATATGTAAAGGGATAAGAACAATATGGCCTGAGTTGCTAAAGGTAAGAATATCTAGAAAACCTCAAACCTACTGCCAAAACATCTGTATTTAGGCACAGGGCATTTTGTGCTTCATAAAAGAATGCAGTAGGGCATCAGGATCATTTTCCTCTGTGAAATACACTGCACTGATTGTCTTAGGCTTACTCTCTGACCTGAAGAGTGTTGAAATTTAGGCTTATGAATGTACACATTTAGTAAATTAATCAGCTCAGCACTGTCTCAGAGTTGAACCAGAGGTGGTGTAAATCTGGAAGAATCAACCGACTATAAGCAAATATTCSTATAGTGAAAGATGATCCAAGAGCTTTAGTTTCACCTCTGGGCATTGCTGTTTGGTACAGTGATTAGTGCTGCTAATAAGATTTTATGGAGTGTTTGGCATCTGGCAAGCCTGATATCCCACAGCCAGCTGGGAAGCCTGGCATGCAAAGGTATCTTTCTTCTACTTTCCCTTGCAGTTCATCATTTGACTTTTAGATAGTAGATAAAAGTTTTTATCTTCTGTCACTGTTTCTAAGGATGAATTACTTGTTCTGTGAAATACTTATATTAATTTTTTTCTGTTCTGCTAAACACTATGACTTCGTAACCTGAATTTGAATGCTGAAGTTTTTGGAAGATCTTGAAAATCTACCAAGATGCCCAACTTTCATTTATAAGAAACAGATAATCTAGGCTCCTTAGACTTGATCTCTTTATACGCTTTGAATTGGAGGTACACAGGATCACTGTATTGCATTTTTTCTCCMGCCCCTCAACTTGTGTGTCTTGACAGCAACCATTTTCTGTGTTTCTAGGAGATTTCAACTAGATCAAATAATTCCCAAATAAGTGTCATCTAAACTATTTTTTTTTTCTCCCAGCACAAATCACTTACCATCTCCCTCCTGTATCTATGCCTGAACTTCCCTCTGTCAAAAAACTCACACTGCATTCACAGGCATGGTTTCTTTATCTTTTGGTTATTAAAGACTGGCTCCCTTGCAGGACATCTCTGCCATTCAGTTGTTAAAATCCAGGCTTCTTGGTGTGTGCTCAGTACAAGATCAAAGAGGAGGGATGTGGTGGCAAGACCTGTGATGGATGTGGTGGCAATCTCCCAAAACCTACACTGGCTTCCAGTGCAAATTAAGGCCGCCTCAGTGCACTGTTTACYGTGGGTTCAAACACGCTTCTGATAAAACAGGCATCCTTGAGTTCTACTGTTTCTCTGACTGYCACCTTTTTTCTCTTTCCATCCTGTTGGAAAGGGGTCAAGAAAAAGAATTGCCAGCAATTTTAACAGAGAATCTCTGTAGGCTGTGAGTACTCAGCCCGGAAAAATTTTTGGGAAGCCAAATATGCTGAGTTTCAGGCTGTTTGTCAGGGGGGAAAAACGTTATTCCTAAAATAGCATTTTGTGCTACAGAGATTTCAAGAACTAAAATTTTGAGCAGAGTGMAACACTGCCCCTGCTTTGTTTTTCTTTACTCTTGCAACAACAGAGAAGTTGTTTTATGCTATTAAACTGTAGAAAAAATATTGTTGCTGCTACCATGTACTAACATCTATAACTTTCCTAAGAGGTGTAGTTAAGTGGGACCCCTAATCTCTGTGCTAATTTTAGTAAGTATCTCTGTATTGCAGGAAGCATCCTGCCTCAAAGACTACTTTTTGGCAAGGTCAGTGTATGTTTTGGCTGTTAATAACAAAACTTTTTTCTTGCTTGTGGSAAGCTCAGTGGGGATACACGCTACTTACTATGTCCCTGGCCAACTGAGCTGTGTATTTTGGCAGCCACTTTCACAGCAATCTGTGTGTACCTCACGTTAGCCCTTCCTTAATAGGACTCTTATCTGGACCTAAGATTAGCAGGAAGAAATCCAAAGTGAGGGATAGCAAACAAATGTCACGAGGCTTGGAGATGAATAATTTGCATCTGAATAATGTGGGCAACAATGTAATTGGTGACACCAGCAAGAGGACCTTTTYGCTGCTGTTTGGAGAAGCAGGGATTTGTAAAAGTTCAGTTGCCACACCAAGTTACTTGATGTTTACTTTCCCGACATCTCCAGGGTTTGGGCTGAGGGCAGRCTGATCCTTTGATTGCAAAGATCCAGAAGCTGAGAGACCTGGCTTAAGATGCAGATCTTTTTGTATTTCTGCTTGGCACAAAGTAATTAAGAGAGGCAGATGTGGCTTGTTCTGAACATTAAAGTTTAAAATACACAAACTAGAGATATGTRAGAGAATGTGCCTACTTTGCATGTCCTGGTGTGATGGAGCTACAAGCACCAAAGCAGCTTTATAGTCCTTCAGAACTATCRCTTGCTTGATATTTATGTCTCAGACTGTGAGCTTTGTCTCCAAGATCATGAGGTCGTACAAAAGTTAGAGCATCATTTCTTGGAAAAATGAAAAAAATGCTAACAAAAATTGAGTCATAAGTTTTTTTTTTCTAAATGATGTGGAAAAACCCATCCTTTTAGATGAGCCCTAAATCCCTCATTTTGGCACAACAAAATAACAGAAAAATAACAATTTTTCTGTCCCTACAAGAATGGAAAAGGCTTTAAAAAGAGAATAATCAGGAGGCATACTTATTTCTGTACTTTTCTGTGCTCCATGAAGCTCTGCTAATATGCCAACTTTGTGTGGTCCTGTGTGTTTTCAAGGCACATCTAGCCCATCCAGAGGCACTACCACTGGATATAGGCTGCAGGGATTGACACTGGATTCTTCCATGGGATTGAGCTTCCTGAAGTGTGTGAAATCAGCACATATACCTTGTTTTCAGATTTAAAATTATTCCAAAATTTAAACTGAGTTCGCTTGAAGAGGACTGTGTGGGATTTCCTAGAAATAAGAAGGATTATTTTATTTATTTTATTTTATTTATTTTATTTTATTTTATATTTATTCTTTATTTTATAGATCTTGCTAGTGTAAGATTGAGGGGTGGGGGAGCGAGCATTGCAAACTTTGTGGATATTTTTCTTTATCAGATAATTGAGATACTGTTAACCATTAAAAATAAATTTTAAAGTAATTAAAAATTTTATTCTGTATAGGAACATGGAAGTTTTGAATGCAGAGCTTCTTAAGGATGAGAAGGAAGTTTGTGATTAAGGAAAACATGTACAYGAATTTGAATCTGGCACTCATTACAACAGGTTTATTCAAGTACTTTAAACTTAATTCAGGTTTTTCTCAGATGTTTAGAACCAATTCTTCATTGAATTTCTTCTTTCTATTCCCTTTTTGAGTGTTAATGCACAGAGAATGTATTRGATCACATTGGTGCAGTCTGACCATCCTTTTCTGATGCTGCGCTTATATTCAGTGCTGGATTTTTTTGAACTTCGTAAATGTGCTTTGTCATCTCTCATCAGCTTGTCTTCTAAATACTGGAGAAGAGGGTAMGAAAAACATTGGTCCCTGTATGTGCAAAAGGAGGAAAAGTTTTCTCTGTGCCAGTGTGTGCTCGCCAAAAGGCATTTTCTATTGACATTTTATTGTTTCTTCTTTCTGGAGAAGTGTGTTTCAAAGGCTCCCAAGTGCTCTCTGCTGCCTCATTATTCAGAGCTGCTGACGTGAAGAGGAAAACTCCTTAATGTAGCTTTCACTAACTCCAGGGAATTCTCTTTGGTTTCCTCTTCCTGCCCTCTTCCCTTTATCTGAAGTGTAAATGTTTATGTTTCTTGGAGAGCTTAGGAGAGAAAAATCTGCAGGCTGTGCTGCCTGTCTTCCACAGAAACCAAGGAGATTTTAGGAGTATACTTTCCTTGCAGTTTGTGAGAAGATCTAATTTGGAAGAATATCATTTTGATCTTCTAGTTTGGCTTCTTCCACGTATAATTACCATTTCCTTTCTGAATCCATAGTTTTGCCTTTTTGCTCCTGAGTGAGAGGAATGACTGCATGGCAAAAAAAAATCAAACAACAAAGCAAAACCCAGGAAGAACCAAAACAACAACAAAAACTTTTTAAAATTATCACATGTATTTGGTAATAATGAAATCGTAATACTGTAACAATGACTTATATCTTACAGCAGATACGGTCTTTCTTGCTGTTGTGCTCTTTGGCTTTGACATGGAAGTTTCTTTTGATCCCTGTTGTAGTATGACCTAAACAATCTCAAAGAATTAAACACAGCTCTCCAAAAGTGCAAGATGGTTGTCGGTTGGCACTGCATCATTAACTCCTAATTCATTACCAGCCWCTTGAACTGCCTTTTTTCTAATAATGAGAATAATAAAATACATGTTTACGTCTTTCCTGTGGGGTATTTCAGGGACCATTAAAGTGTGTTAAAAAAACGAGGCTTGAAAAAACACAGTACTGCATTTGAAAAAGCATTTTTAGCAGCACGATGAAGGGATAAATGTTGCTCTGTTGCTGGTGAAAGATTTTGTGAAAATGTTCACAGTCAAATGAGTTCTGGTTACTCATAGCTGAGTTTCAAATGAGGGAAGAGCTGATGGGCGTGGAAAAAGAAGTATGAATACATTTATAAGTGCAAATAGCACCACGATTTCTGTGTTTCATTGATACCTATTTGCAAACTGCACCTTCAGAATCTGTCACAAATATTATGGCAGTGGCTGTCAGATGAGGAATGAGAGGCTCTGGGTCCATTTCCCATTTCCTGGTGAGCTATGTCCTGCTTGASCAAAGCTTGCTTTGATCAGCACCTGTGTTTGCAGACTGTTGCCAGCTATCCATGGCATGCCACTGGCAAATTCCATGAGAAGGATGAATTTTCCAAAGCATGGGAGGAAACCCTTATAGGTGATTTTTCATTTCTCTCATTTGTTGGTTTCAGTGCTGAGGAAACTGTTTTCTAGAAGACCTCAGTTTCCACATCCATCAGTGTTGCAGATTGCCAGGATATGTCCCTGGASTGATTTGGCAACGTGTGTTTACAGATCTCAGTGCTACTTGAAGTTTGACGTTGCTGTGGGTAATTCTGGGCATAACATGGTGAGGGGATCTCTTGGATTGGCACTCCCAGTTCATCGTGAGTGCCTGCTGGTATAAGCTGAATGGAAAGTCCTCCACAAACACACAGATACTAATCACAGTCCTACAATCTCTCCTGTTTGCTGCTCTCTCTTTTTTTACTACTTTTTTTCTGGGGGATGGGGGGGCGAGTTGGGGGAGGTACATTTTGCAATGGCAGCACCCAAGACATCTGCACCCTGTCCATGCTCAATGGGTTTCCTTGAGTTTTTCACTTGGATCAAACACTGCTTTACTCTGTCTTTACTCTGAAAATCCTAGCAGCTGCCTTGGAGCCTTTTATTAATATCTGACGTTTCTGTATAGCCAGTGACGGTTCTGGCTTAGCTGGGCTGCTCCTGTATTCCCTGTTGGAGTTTTCAGAGAAGGCATGCATGCTGTGCTTGAGATCCCAAGGATAAAGAAAACCTGTAAATTCTTAGGATAATGTTTTCCTTTGGAAGGGGCAGAGGCAAAAGCAGTAGTCTCCCTGGGCACGTCACCTTTTAAGCTTTTATCCCCTGGCCCTGACCTATCCCACATCATCAGGAGGAGCCGCAGGGATCAGCTGTGCATGTAACCTCATGTTTTTCTTGCTGGAAGCACTAGGTCAAGGATTAAAGAGGTTCAAAGCYCATCAGACAGGGACAGTCAAAGAAAGCAGTGGGGAAAGTCTGCCCAGAATGGTGAGGTGTAATGGGAGACAGACACACGTGGAATCTGGGAAGCACCTTCTATCTCMCTGCTCATATTTTAAAAACCCGTACACTCCTACACTATATATATATAAAGTCTAATTGTTTATTTTTTTTTGCTGCTGCCTTTCCTCACCCTCTCTCCAGAAGCCTACARGCCTTGTACTGGTGTCTCCATTGCTCTTTCCCAATGCTMCACCTATGGCTCCTTGTAGGAGGARGCAGCCTCCTAGATGCTCCTCACTGTGTTTTCCTGTGCATTTCCAAAGGTGGGGATGACGTGTTTGTCAGTCCATCATATCTGCACAGTGAGAGACATGACAAGGCAGCAGCCAGGCTGGACCTGCTGGAGCTGCCATAGTATCTGCAACTTGTGCTGCCTCGTTATTTCAGTGCTGAGGACACCAACAGCAGATCTGTCASTGTGTCACAGTTCTGGTTCCAGTAATTCCAGAATTGTCTTCAGCAAAACTGGGGATACAGGGAATTATTGGAGAGCTGTTCACAGGTGCTGATTTTCAGCTTGCTGCAGAATAAGCCAGCTAGCAGCATGCAATAACCAGTGTAAAATTCCAATGGACTCCCTGGAATTAATTAGGCATTGGTTGTGCTTCTTCCCTTTTCCTGAAGGGTTTGAATCTGCTCTGGACAGAACAACTTTGTCAGGTGCCATCAAATGCTCTAAGCGTGAAAGATAGAGAAATGGGGAAAAATTAAAAAATAAATGTTTTGTGTTTTTATTTAGCCTGGGGTTTGAGTCAGTGATGAGGGAAAAGGTAAAACTGGTCTTTCCATTGATAATGTTCCTTTTCAGGTTTCAATCAAAAACCACACAACCCACAGGTTCTTAAATCTTTGAGTTTGAAAATGTGTATCTATATATATGCTTTGCTATGAAATTAACTGTATAGACTCTCACATTCATCTGGTCACCCTTTTGAAACTCTTCTTTGTGGGAAGTATTGCAAGCATTTTTGTCTTTCAGCTCCAACCAAGACGAGTAGGGTTCTAGACTGCGCTTTTTAATAAACCCCCAATATAAAACTGCTTAGCTTAGCTTCCTGTTGGAAAGAAAAATACAGTTGCTTAGCTAACCTTAAATCTGTGTCCGAACACAGCAAGTATTTTTTTTTCACTCTGTTAGAGCTGAGATCTAAAGTGTGAAATTTCATTTTAGTTTGCTGTCAAAGGACTGCTAAACTTCTTAGTGCAGTCACCACAGCTCCTGTATTTTCTGAGCTTATCAAGACACCTCATAACAGGACAAGAGCTTCTCTTGATAAAACAACTTCATAAGTGGTTTCCTCTGTCTTATAAGGAAGGTATGAGCAAATTCAGACATCATGGAGGAAAAGGAATATATGCCATGTTACAGGTTARAAAAGTTCACAGTGTGAGATTCTGTGTAACCACTGCCATCATGGTCTTGATGATCCAAAAATGAATAAGGCTCAAGGGCAAAAGCACTTGACAGATCTTTCTGTTCCACAACCTAAAAATGGTTTTCTATGCATRTACTGCACAATTAACCATATTCCTAAAGAAAAGTCTCTGGTGAAAGCCTTTATTCTCTTGGAAATCTAGACAGACTAAGGGGCTCTTTGGGAAATCCAGACGGAATAAGGGGCTCTTTGGTCACAGAAACTGGGAATGGTAAATATGTGCATGTATATTTGAATCCCTGCAGCTGGCTTGCTTTCTTTCAGCTCGTGTTATTCAGCCAATTATTAATTATTTTGCATTTGTTTTGAAGCTCAATACAAACAAAAAAATGTATTTATAGTGATAAATCTGCACAGGATTACAAAGCTACTTGTATTTCTATTTATAACTTCSATTGGACATAGTTGTGAAAAAAAGTTGTAAAAATAGAAAGRGAGTATGGCTTAGACAGKTTTTTGKTTTTTTTAAAAGCATTGTCCTTATGGGGTCATCACTTTGACCATGTTCCTGTACGTTGTCCTCAGTTTCTTCTGTTCTTTTCTGCAGGGTTTTTTTAAGAAAAGATAAATTCAGTTTCATTTCATTTCATTACAACTTTGGARCACTGTGCTTAGATATTTACTTGACAGAAATTCTGTACGGAGTGACAGCAGAGAAAAGGAGAGTAATATCAGGAAGGCAGTCTCTCCATCATTCCATGGCATAGATTTACTTACTAGATAATGATCAGTGATATTGATTTGCTTGGATCAATCACTGTTCTTGAGTCTAAATCTTGAGTGAAGACCATTCTTCATGTCATGACAGCACCTTTGTGAAGAATGTGGTTGCTGTAATCACAAAAGTATTTGCATTGCTGCTGTCAATCTCCATTTGTTACAGAAATTTGTAACAATTTCCATTTGTTACAGAAATGTAGGCAGTTTTTAGTTACTCAGTCCTTTTTGGGGCCAGTATGATATAGTTTTCCACGAGTGCTGTAATGTGGAAATTGCTGGGGAGTTAGCAATCCTGCAGCTGCTGTCCTTCAGAGCAGCTGTGCTGTTTGTACTATTCCAAAAGTGGGACTTGAAAAAGACTCACCAAAACACTTCAGCCACTGGTTACCCTCAAAGTATTCTTAAACTAGCTCACCATAGGATTGTTGAGATTGAAGAAGACCTTAAAGATCCCTGGGGAGAGAGRTTGGGGGGGTATTTGTGGCTGCAGAGCTCAACATGTGTCTGCAGTGTGCGAGTGGGCAATGACCCCACCCCTGTGCTGGGCTGAGCCCCCAATGTGGGCAGCAGGGAAGGGGGGGATTCTGCCCCTCTGCTCTGCTGAGCCCCCCCTGCAGAGCTGCATCCAGCCCTGGGCCCAGCACAGCAAGGACAGGGAGCTGCTGGAGCCAGTCCAGAGCAGAGACACCGAGGGGATCAGAGGGATGGAGCAGCTCTGCTGGGAGGAAAGGCTGAGAGAGTTGGGATTGTTCAGCTTGGAGAAGTCTCTGGGGTGACCTTAAAGCCACTTACCAGTACCTGAAGGAGACCAGTAAGAAGCCTGTAGAGGGACTTTTCACCTGTGCAGATGAAAAGGGGACAGGACAAGGGAAAATGGCCTTAGGTTGAAAGAGAGTTGGTTTAGGTGGGATATTAGGAGCACATTCTTCCCTATGAGGGCARTGAAGCTCTGGCACAGGTTGCCCAGAGAAGCTGTGGCTGCTCCATCCTTGGAAGTGCCCAAGGCCAGGCTGGATGAGGCTCTGAGCAGCTTGGGATAGTGGAAGGTGTCCCTGTCCATGGCAGGGGATTGGAAAGAGAYGATCCTTAAGGTCCCTTACAACCAAAGCCATTCTGTGGTTCTGTGCTTTTAACACTGCCAAGTCCACCACTTAACCATGTCCCCAAGTGCCACATCTACACGTCTTTAAATACCTCCAGGGTTTGTGACTCCACCACTTCCCCAGGAAGCCTGTTCCAGTACTTGATAACTCTTTCAGGGGGAAAAAATGATGCTGGTGCCATTATTATGATGGGCGACAAGGGCAAGTAGTGGAAAAGGACAGAAAATCTTTGTTAGTACATTAGCTGCTGGATGATAATAAGAACTTACCAACTGAGATGTCTAAAATAAAATAAATGTGCCAGGCAAGCCTTGACTTCACTGAGACCTCCCTTCTGCAGTGCTAGGATGTAGAGTGATTGGTGTGCAGTGGGTTTGATTTAGGGTTTTGGGAGATGACTGGGGGTTGTAGAGATCCCAGGAGAAGGAGCAAGGGAAAAATGGCTGTGAAGAGTGAACTTTGGGAATGAGAAAGGAAGGATTGCCTGCAGAAAAGGTCTGATGTAGGATGTCTGCATTTGATTACTCTGAGGCAAAGCAAAAACTCCTTCTAGTCTTGATGTGTGCTTTGGTCTGGTAACCTTCACAATGGCTTTGTGATGACTAGCTCTAAAAAAAAAAGGGAGAGCTCACCAAAAAAAAGNAAAAAAAAAAAAAAAAAAAAAAAAAAAAAAGAAGGGAGAGTGGGTACCAATGCTGGACTTGGTGGTGAAGAAGAGACTGCAGAAGCTGCAGCTTTGAAGTCTCTGGTAGTTGCTGTCCTTACTTGGTGGCTAAATAGGGGTGAGGTAGAATACACTGATATTTGAGCTACTGAGAAATACTTGTTTAAAACCCACATGACACATGTAGGTATGTCCTCAGCACCATTGCCTCGTCTCAGCTCTAAAATGTTTTGTTTTCCTTAGTTTWGAGAGAACGTAGTGAGACCAAGAGAGACTAAGAGGTTTCACTAAAAATCAAGAGACCACTCCTGGGTTGTGATGCATCAGTGGCCCTTCTGCTTCCTTCTTTCTTCGCTAATCCTTTATGGTTGTCAAATTGTACTGCACAGGAGACTCAGAACATCTGTGAAGCTGTGTAGGTAGTGCTTAAGCAATCTGGAAATTCCAGCTTTTGCCCTACAGCTGTCCTGGGGGCAGGTCTTTGGCCCAGCAGCCACAATTCCCTGAGGTTTCCATGTCTATCTGCCTGTCATGTAGCATTCAGCAGTTTGCAGGATCTGGCTGTGCACGCTGCTCGTTGTCTTCAGCTCTTAATTATGTTGTCACACTTCCCTGTCTCTTTAGATTTAACTGCTATAAATTAAWATGGATTGCAAAACTGGTGTGGTTTTTCAAGGCATGACGGGTTTCCAGGAGCAATGAGTTTCTCCTTGCGTGTTGCTACTTGGGGATGCTTTTATGGATTTAAATTGCTACTGTTGGTAAACAAAAAATGATTTGAAATGTATTAGCTGGAGAAAAGTGATTTAACCTTCAGGCTTCTAACAACAACATTTATATTTGGTGTAAATTGCTTGGAGCAAAATCTCTTTCACAAAGAGGATTATCATCAGGAGTTCAGCCTGGCTGTAAATGTGCCCATCTTTGAACCACAGGATTTTATTTTCTTTATGCTGCATTAGCTTCTATAGTGTCTGTACAAAGGGTGGATTATGACCTTCCTTTCAATTCTGTTACTAMATGAGAGGAGTTTTTATCTTTGTTGTTGCTGTTAGTTGACATTAAATAACTGTGGAAGTTCAACAAACCATAAGGAACTTAAAATTTTTCCGTAAAACAGCCATTTTAACATCCTCTTTGATCCATTTTCTGCCATCAGTAAAATCCCCCYGCCTTCACAAGCTACACAAATCTTTCAGTGCCTAAAGACCTTTGGAAATATGTTATGTAAGTTCAGTGTCTCCTTGCTGGTACTTTCTGCTTGTTTGTRTCAGCAGCGCTGTTGTCACAAATGGTGTGCAGTGTTGAACTACAGCCATTTTCTGCTCTGATTCACTGTTGCTTATGACTGAAAATGCAGAAAATGTTTTAARTCCAAAGACTCAAAAATAAGCTAATTCATGTTAATCCCAGTTGAAACATTGGTCATTGCAGTGGAATGTCCCTGGTCGTGAGTTTGGCCCAAAAAATGAAATCAAAGGAGCTGAGTGACCTTCTCCTGGGGTTACTSAGGAGCCAGGAGTTAACTCACAATGATGTAAAACAAGTCACTATTTCAGCTATTTCTAGCATGCATAGCAKGTATTTATTTTCTGATGATTAAACTAGCAACAAATGCTTTCAGGCGAAAAACACATGTTCAAAATAATTGCTTTTATGTATAATAATTACTTGCCTAGTTTGGGGAGTCTCTAATACATCCTGGGACAAAATGTAAAAGAGAAAATAATTGTATGAAGATGTATGGTTCAGGCATCCTCAGTGTTCAGTCCATTTTAAACTCACAAAATAATTAATAGACTGAAGCAGTAAATTGATGAGGCAGAAATAGTCTGTGACCACTTTATATTGCTTTTTCTGACCTGAGCTATACAACTTCTCTGAAGCAACAGGAATTTTTCTTTCTCTGCGCATTCCAGGTTAATTATGGCACTTCAAGAATCCCGATTGAAGAAAACTGTCATATAGATGATTGGRTATTTTCACCCAAGATAATTTTTTCTTTTAGAAAGTGGCCAGAAATTATTTTGTCTTAAAGGACTCTTTGCTCTGTGTTGCTTAGTTTCAAAAACTGTTACTTGTCATGAAATGTAACTTAATGTGTGTAACCAAGTGTATCTTGGTTTGAAGCCAGTTCATTACATTTAATATGTCTTTAAAAAACTTTTCTGAACAGGCCAACCCTCTTGTTTACAGAAATTACACCCCTGCATGAAATTGTGTAAGAAAAAGCTTGTCAAAACCAGACTAAGTAGAAGGAGATGCTGGAGAGGCCATTTTTGAACCTTGATGTACATTTATAAGTGTGTGGTCCTTGACTCTTGCACTAAAAACACCTTTTTTTTCATTTTATGCTGTTGTGTTGAAAAGACAAATATCTCAACAGATAAGCTGCTAAAATGGCTCCTGTCCTAGTTGAGTAGGTCAGTGATCCAAACCATACTGAAATACTCTTCCAGTCCACCTGCATTGCTCATCCTCCCTTTTGGTGTCCCTCGTTGACCCCCTGCAGCTGTGGCAGCAGTCGGTGAGGTTTAGATCCACATTTCCCTTCCCACCACTGTGGCTCGGAGAGCTGCCAGACTCTGCATTACACCATCACATTCTGGATGCAGATTTGGCATCACTGAAATATGTGAAAGATAGGACAGTGTAGTAGTTGTTCTGTTAAATATCAGCTCAGTCGTACCTGCTCTCGGCAGGGGGAGGTTCTCCTGTGCTGTTCTGCTGAGGATACGAGGGTTTTCTTTTGCAGGAGGGAAGTATTAGGTTGGTAGGGTTAGGATTCCCACCTTTCCCTTTGCTTGTCCTTTGGCACAAGATCATGGCTTTTTAACACAGCACTGTAGCTCATCCTTTCTGTTTGATCCAGAGGAGACTCTTACAAGCAGCAGTAGCTGAGCTTTACCCTCAGAGCAGCTTGTGCWCTCATGTCTGCAGAGATGCTCAGTGGGATTCCTGGCTTGTGGTTTTTCATGCTCTGGCTGGAGATGAGTCAGTATCAGAGAGATTTGTGCTGCTGCAGAGATGCTGTGTTCAGTAATTCAGGTGGCATCGGTGGTCACTTTCCTGTTCTGATGAGTGCCTGAAATATCTGAGTTGCCTGTAATTACTCAATTGAATTGGGCTTCAAGAAGCCCTTTCATGGGCTTCTCTTCACAACTCAGTGGCTTTCTCACCTCCAGTCATTTTTGGAAGAGCCAGGAACCTCAGCCTRTGAAATAGTCTTTATCCTTCTTTACCTCTCTAAGGGTCAGCTCACTGCAGCTTCTGACCATAGTTCAGACAGTTCTACCAGACACTTAATCCCCTGTAGTTTAATTGACTGGAAAATAGTCAGTGCTCWGTATTGACTATTTATTCCTTAAAATGAAAGGCCACGTAAAATGTTCTGCAGGAAACAATTGGAGGGTAAAAAGCCCAAAAGGCATGCATGTAGTTCTCTCTGTTTTGAAGTAGACCTCCAAGGGTCAGGTCAAACAGGCATTACTTGGATCACACCCTTTGACCTCAGAAATCCTCTGGTTCCTTAAAATCTCCATAAATTCTTCGGTATTTTCTTTACAAAGGCCAAGCAAAATCAGTAAAAACTGAGAAAAGTCAGTAACACTCTTAAAAAATTAAAAAACCAAAGATAAAAACTGAAAATATTAAAAAAAAGCAAAATAAAAAAATCAAGACTAAGTTGAAAGGAAAAAAATCTTAGCAACACTGAATATAAACTGGAATCTGCCTGTGAACTTGGAACCTAACGAAATCCTCTTTAAATTTGCTTGACCAGTGGCGATTCAGGCATCTGTCTGAACATACCGAACTGTAGCATTCTGGCTTTTGTGTCATGACCTCAAAAAATGAATTTATTAACCAAATTCACCAAGTTTGTTTCCCGATAATTAGGAAGGCATCGGTTGGGTACAAGATTTTTGTATTTTCTTCTGTAGCTTGCTTAGGAAATAGAGAAGTAAATGTATTGCAGGGAGGCACAAATCTGATCCTGTAACAGGCAAACACCCTCTCACTCTTTGTGGCTTTTTATTATGGACGGACCCTGAGAACTGGATCCAACTGAAATCACTCCTCCTAAATCTAGGCTGCTTCACTTGGACTGCCTTATTATGGAAAATAGAAAGAATGTGATTTTTTTTTCCTTTTAACACTCTCAGGTAAGCCACTAAATCAAGAGTAACAACAGATTGCCTTAAGAAGTTTRGTTTTTTCAGTGGCTGTGTTTGGTACTTCCATTTTCATCATACCAGATTTGATTGGGATATGATGTTGGTTTTTTTGAAATCAAACATTGAAAACGTTCTCTGACTGGATGAGGACAGTTATATATGCATGTAAGCCTTGTCAGAAATATTTAGTGAAATGTGTCTACATGGTTAATTATGGGGACACTTGAAAGTAGTGTGATTTATTTATTTTACTATTCTAGCAGGCATTGAACATCTGGCCAAAACAAATGAATCCGCTTTTGGATGAGTGAAATAGGGGACCCAAATGAAACAACATAATAAATTGATTTCCCCACATGGAAGCTTTTCACAGTTATTTGTGCAGTAGTCTACAACTATAAAGCAAGGCAAAGCAGTAATGCTTTGTGATGCAAGTTGGAAATGCTCTCCACTCCTGAAGTGTGGGAAGATGAGTAATTTCAGGGGTAATCTCCAAGTTTGTGGTGCAGAGTACACTATACATGTGCCATTGTGCAGATATGATCTGAATACAAATTCAAAGCAAGTGTCCAGTGGCTGGAAGTAGTCCTTGTATTTTATCTTTTTGTTTCCTGTTGTTCAGTGGGATTTGTATGGCCTCTGGTGACTATGGACTTCTTTCTCTAATTTTTCTACATTGCAGGGTGTGTRTCATGCCCAATTTCTGAGGTCTTTTATCTTCATCTGACTGARCTACTGCTGTCTTCTGGCCCTACACACCTTTCACATACTTCGAGCTCTGCAAGTTCCTGTCTTCCAATATGAATCTGTTTTTCTGAATCCGAACGAGATGTGAGATTTTGTTATAAATAAGTTAATTATCCAATAGTTAACCCGTGGGTTTAACTTCCCAAGTGGCCAGCTCTTTAAWAAGAACAGGTTTTTAATAGGCCTAGATTCAGCTGCATTCTACTAAGTTATAATCTAGACCACATCTGAAAGTAGGCTAATAACCAAATTCACTGAGCCASAATACCCACAGCTATTAGTTTGTAAAATAGTGTCTCTGAGAAGTTGTTCTGCTTGGCTTGACCCACTTTCTAAACTGAATTCTACACCTGATGATTTGTCAYGGGTAAAGAAATTAGGGGATTTTCATTTGTTTGATGCTAAATACTGTGGTCTCAGGCAGYACTGGGAAAGAATAATAATATTTTGTTAGGCTTGACTCCCTAGTTTGTGTCTCTGAAGCTTCTACTGGAGGAAGAGAAGTTTTTCYGGGAWACTTGAAGATCATCATTCAGGTTCTTGAATAYGTGATTGACAGKGTTCTACTMTTCTTGTTTCTTYCTGTTTCAAATTCAGTAAGCTTCTTTCAAAATATTTATTGGTATTTCTCCTGAACCTTTCCCTTGCAGTCTGTGGATGGCACTTGCTGTGGTCTGCCCCACTTCAAAGATAGTTGTTTTGCTTCCATTAGGCTAATAGGGAAGAGGGGCTTCTCTAAGAGGATTCAGTCCAGCTTGTTTGTCATTTAATCAACTTAAGAGTTTGAATCAGGATGGCTGGGGACATACAGGCCTGAAACCATTGCATCTAATTAAAATACTTAACTGGGACACGTCATGTGGGAGCCTGATCAWGTCAGATGATCTCCAAAGGGGACTTCAGACTACCTAAACTCTCCAGAGGGAGTCTGTCGCACCCACCCTCCTCAGAATGAATTGGGATAAATTCTAGCCATAACAGCTGATAAAGAGTAGTGACCTGCAGGTGGTATTGCAGTTGTGCAGGGCAGTGTCATTTCACTGCATCTTCCATGAAGAGCTTTCCTCATGGTGTTACTCCAAGCCAAGGCAACAGGAAAAGACTGCACACATCCATGAGTGATGGCTGACAAGGAATGCTGTAGGCACAGTAGGATTGAAGTGTAAAACACAGCAGTTTGTGAGGAAATCTCTTTCTTGTTTGTCTTGTGCAGTTAGCTGCAGATCTTCATTSTGCCACTTCACAGTAGCAGATAAACACTGTCCAGAGCTGCAGTGAGCATCTCCTTCTTGGAGCCTTRACAGCACAAGCTGTGTTTGACCTCTGTGTGCAGCTGTGGTGTCACATGGAGGATAAAGCTGAGCTTGATTTTTTTTAAGCTTCACACATTTTTATGGTTTATTGTCACAATAAAGATTTTTTTTAAAAATCGTCTTTAAAGATGCCATTGTCTGAACTAATAGGAGCAGCCATAGGTGACTAAAAAGGTTATCCCAAAAGCCTTTAAAGCTTTATTTCTGCATCTTCTCAGGTACCTGCTGCAGGAAGGGACAGAGCAAGAAAGCACCATGTCTTCAGTCTCAGCTTATTACAATGGAAAGACCRTACTTATCACAGGAGCTACAGGTTTCATGGGCAAAGTGCTGGTGGAGAAACTTCTGCGCTCCAGCCCTGAAGTGAAAGCAGTTTATATTCTTGTCAGGCCAAAGGCTGGRCAGTCAATGCAAGAGAGAGTGGCCAACATGTTGAAATGCAAGGTAAGTTCATATGCTTTGTTCTGGAATCTAATCTGAAAGCCATTTAGCTGGGTGAAGCAAAAAGCTTCTGTGTTACTCAGTTCATGAAGGACAAAATGCCGACTTCTGATGCAACAATTGTGTACTTTTGCTGTGTCTAAGACAACCCAAAGAATTGTGCATGAACAAACCYATATCTGTCTGATTTTGATAGGTGTCACAGCGTTTTACACTGTAATGTAACTTTTTTACTTTCATTTTGCGTGACCTCCAACCATGTGGCTTGATCCTGTGGAGCTTTTAGTTTGCCATCCCAGTGAGGAAATCCAGATCTCTAGTGTCAAGAAGGATGTCAAAGGCGTTTGCTGTATTTAATGTGAAAATTTGTGAGGAGGCACTGACTTGGCCTGAAGCTCTCAAGGTTCTTCAGGTCCTCTGGATATTAAGCCAGTGGTGAGGTTGTGAACTTGCTCAGACTYCTTCAGCTAAAATAAATACCAGAGTTCGAGCTCATGCTTAATGCTAGCGTGAATTTGTACATAGCTAACGTGAAATAAGAGGAAGGGACAGATCCAGCCCTAGCAGGCAAGGAATTATTTGGAATTAATCTGAGAAATGTCAACATATCTTTATAGAGTGTTGGTCTAAAAGTTTGAACAAGTCTTGACTGAAAGAATGCTCCTCCTTCTACAGAAGTTAGAGGTAAAATAGGTCTATAGATGACTTCGAGACAAGTAGGTCTGGCAGTATTTTTCCTTGTAAGGTTTTGTGGCACTAAACTGGAAAAATCTTACGTWTGTCCAAGAAGAGAGTTTGATTGCTTTTGGTGTGTTTTTAACAGAGGACAGATTGTTTTTATATTTAGGGAAATTTGTGAGTGATATARAAGGAAGCAATCCCATTGGTTCCTTTTTGCAAGTCTGTCATAGAATTATTTAAGTTGGAAAAGACCCCCAAGCTTTTGGAGTCCAACCCTTAACCTCACACTGCCAAATCCACCCTCAGCTTTCATCACTGTGGATAATGGTTTTCATCACCAACCGACCAAACCTCAGATGTAATGTGTTTTGCATATGTTTTTTGCTTTTTGTGTTTTAAAATACTGAGGAAATGATAAACCTAGGTATTTATCAAGACTTCTGTAAGCTTTGCATTTATGTATAAATGCTACTGGCTTATCTCTTCAGTTGACCCACAGCTTGGTGGTGTTGTTAGTTCTAGGTGAGGTTCCCTAGCAGCTGTTCTATTGTTGCAGCTCTATTGGGTGTACCCCTTTTTCTTTCTTGCATATGTCAGCAGTTTTAGACATGCCAGCAGCAAACAGGACCTGATAACCTCTCCTTGAACCTTTGGCAGCCTGCTTCAGCGTGTTTCAAATGAACAAAAGGAGCAGGCAGAACTCTTACGTTAGGCTGCTGCAGCCTTGAAAAGGAAAAGTTCTCACAAGTCACCCAGGTCCTCTCAGGGAACAAGGTGTCTTTTTGATGCTGATCCTTTTAAAATTACTCAAAAATTCTTGCTTAAGGAAGAAACCCTTCTCCTCGAAGGTGTTTTCCATGTACAAATGTTGGCAGCCTAGGGGATGGTTTTTTTTCTAGAAATGAAACTGCTAATTCCACTAACTGTTCATTTAATGACAGGTGAGGAGTGCAGGAAACATTATCCTTAATATTTTTGCAGGTCTTTTCCAGCTGATGACAATCTAGAGCCTGGCCTTTGATTATAGTTCTGGTTGGCATCCTCCAGTCTGGGAAATCCCTGAGGTATATAATAAAAATGCAGCAAAAGTTTGTTCCAAATCTTCAGATAACATTCACATTTGAAATTTCTGATCATAATCTCTGATGGGATGTATTGGAGAGGGTACAAGAAAATTCAGAATAAGATCCTTTCTCTTATTTATGTGTTCCTATATAATTTCTAAACTCTGGTGCATAATTTCTCCTTTCCTCCACAAACTTAGSTCAAATTTAGCTGTGACCTAATATTGTCCTCTGGATTTTCTTGTTTTCACATTCAGAAAGGAAGTATTCCAGAAACCAAAGGAAGAGGGAAAAAAACCAGGTTGCCAACTTCTAAATAKTCTAAACAAAGAGATAAAATTAGTATTTGAGAGGAAGTTGAAAGTGGAAAAGTACCTTGATCAGAATTATTTGCTGTTCATAATGCTTAGGTTCTTCTTCTTAGGTAAGGTCCTCTAGGGACTCCTGATTTTCGGTAGAACTTACAAATATTTTGACAGAACTTGCCTAGAAATTTGATCCCTCTTCATTTATCTCTGTAAAATTTGTGTGGCTTTTYCATTGTGTCTACAGGGGTTTAAACACTGAGGTGTCACATTTGTGACCTGTGTTGTTCACAGTGTGTACATGTGAGTATGCTGGAAGATGACTGCAGTGAAATAGAAGAGCAGCTGTGAGTTACAGAAAGGTGATGCAATGTGAGTGGGCAAAATAGYTCAGTCTGTGCTTTTCAGCAGTTGGTTACTTGGAATTTTTCAACTTCTGAATCCAACATGAAAAGTAACATACAAAAAATAGTTTGGGCATAAATCAGAATTCTTTGACTSAGTTCTGTAGCTGAATAGACTTTGAAATGTAATATAATGCTGCTTTCCTCAGGTCTACTAAAATTAGTTTTACATGTAGATGCATTAGTGCATTAATATGCAATTTATAATGAACAGATACTCAATTATCTCAGCATCAAATCCAAAACAAGCATGGTGACTTTGCCTGTTTATGAAAGGAGATGTTCTATWTTCCAGCAGCAAGTCCCTAAGGGAATCAAGCTATTACCCTGTGCTTAATGAAATGCCACGTCTGCCTTGCACAGAGCACAGCTGTTACACAAAAAAAATCCCCAAATTTCAGTATTGGCTGCAGCCTGGATGTGTCCAGAGATGCAGATGATGAGGCAAGGTTTATCAGGGCTGTATAGTTGTTAGTTGATGGGAGGTGCGTGTTTATCAGAGGTAGGGAATTGTTTCCAGGAGCAGGTTTTGCTGTGTCATCCCTCTGTGCACAGAAATGGGCAGGAATGCTTGAAGGGGTTGTCTTGGATTCCCTGGAGAGCAGTTACTGGATTAATTCTGAGTCACTGATCGTAGCTTTCTCGTTGTCCCTGGAAGAGCAGAGCATTTTCCATGCCCTGCATGGGGTGAACCAAGGCTGCTTGCTGCTGCCAGGCTGTTTCTCAGATATATTTGTTCACTGTTCCTAATTAAAAAAGATCAGTCAAAGTGGGGAGTGGAAAAGGCTCTTATTAATTGTCTCTGATAACTCAGAAAGAAAATAGGGAGGCTGTGAGGTTGCTGAAAATGGGGAATTGGATGTGACTGTGAAATGCCGTTGCTTTTTCCTGTTGTCCAACCACAGTAAACCCTTATAGTTACAGTGGATGCTACAGACAGACCTTCTCTTCCCTGCAAAACTTTGTCTGGAGCTGCACATTGGGATGGGCCTGGCCACAGAAAAAAGCAGATCCTCAGTGCTATCAGACACCATTGCCTCTTCAGTACTTCCTCGTGAAGTGTTCTGTGGTAATCAGCAAACACCCAGCAAGGCCCTCTATTAGCCCTGTAAATCTCACCAAATCATTCCAGATTTAACTTCTCCCACCTCCTGTGACCATCTGTGTCTCTGCTCCCTCACTCATCACCATAAAAAAGAAAAGTTCTCCATGCCAATCCAGTCTCACGCCATCTGCAACAGCATCCCTGAAGTCTGCTGGGACTTCAGAAGTGCCTGTACGTGGATCAGGGTTAATGAGGTTTTTAGGTTGATGGAACATGGTAGTGTTAGGTCATAGGTTGGACCTGATCTCCGAGAACTTTTGCAGCCTAATTGATTCTCTGATTCTGTAAGTGCCCCATCCCCAGAAGTGTTCAAGGCCAAGATTGAAATAATGTTTTTTCTATCTCTGTGTTTCAAGAGCAAATGAGTTATGGAATCATAGAGTCATGGTCAGTTATCTTGGAAAAAAACTCTTAAGATCGTGGAGTTCAGCTGTTAATCCACCACTGGTAAGTCCACCACTAAACCATGTCCTTAAGCATCAAATCTTCACATCTTCTAAATACCTCCAGGAATGGTGACTCAACCACTCAGTCAGCCTTTTCCAATCCTTGATAAGCCTTTTGGTGAAGAAATTTTTTCCTGATATACAATCTAAACCTCCCCTTGGAGGGGAGGCACAACTTGMGACCATTTCCTTTCCATTCTATCACTTGTTACCTGGGAGAGGAGACTGACCCCTGCTTTGTTCTAAGCTCCTATCAGAAAGTTGTAGAGAGCAATGTGGTACTCCCCTGAGCCTTCTTTTCTCCAGGCTAAACAATTACAGCCCCGTAAACCACTCGTCCTAAGACTTGTGCTCTAGACACTTCCTGAAAGCATTTCCAACTTTAAGAAGTTGTATCCCTTATTAATGGCTTCTTCTTGTACTCCTGCATTAATCTTTCCCTGAAGTATCAGTCTCTGMTCTCTCAGAGATGCAGTTCTGTGGTGTTGTCAGCATGATTCCTGCTGATCTTGCCTCGTAAAAGCAGAACTTTCAGTCCTGGGAGCTCTAGGAAGGATTATGACCTAATGGTGCGATATGTTGTCTTTTATTAAAACAAGCAATKCTGCTGAAACCCAGACAAGCCTTGGGGATGCCATTTGTCTCCAGGTCACAAGCTCTGCCAGATGGTACAGAATTTGAACCTCAGTTTTATCACTGTCAAGGAGAGGTCACAGTGTAATGCTCCATCTTTGCGAACTGTCTTCAGTCCTTCTGCTCCTGCGGGTATTTACAGTAGTAAAGTCAACTCCTTTAAAATAAACTACAGTTTTCAATTTTCTTCAGCTGTACAAAGGCACGCAATAAATCACAATGGAATTAAGAATGTTTAAATGGCATAAGATTCTAAATGAAAAACAGGAACACAGTGCTATAGAAACTGTAAAAACGAGGTGAATTACTCTGAAATTAGCAAGTCCTTGAAAGCAAAAATGCTGCTCAGTTAATTTCAAGTGTGTTCATCTTCCATTTTGTGAGGAAAAAAAAAAAAAAAAGCTTTGGCATCAAAACATGACACATCAGTTTCCTCATTTCCCACTGGAAAAGGAAACCCAGTGTGAAGCAGGGTGGTCCAGCATCATCCAGGGGCCACCTGCCTGGCAGCAGCAGCTGCCACCTGAGCGGAGTCTTGATCCTTGGAAGGTGTGTGTACAGAAAATTTGCATTATGTGAAGTGTAGAGCAAGATCTTTTTGTGAAGCTCAGCTTTCTCTGTGCTTAATTGCTCTGCTGCAACAGCAAGGAGGTTAATGGTTTCTGTCTTCATGTCTTTCAGCACACATACCCACCACCTGCAGAACAATCTATAAAACTGCCCTTCACTTTTATCTTTATTTTGTGGTTTCATGCAACTTTTCTGTGGCCTGGACTGGAATCACAACAAATAATCAGATTTCAGAGGGGTTTTTTTTTTGGTTGGTTGGTTGGGGTTTTTTTCCCCTTCAAATCACTTTGTGATGTCAAGTAGATCATGATCTAAACAGCAGCACCTCTGGGGGAGAATAGAGCCTCAAATAGAAGTGTTCYAGAAAAGTCCCTATAGGCCACTGTATGTATAGACAAATGCATGTGTTGCTCATGCCATAGAGTTTAAAAAAAAAAAGCTGAAAAGAAAGGAGAATTTTCTTGGTTTCGCATATCTAGTAAGAGACATGCACATGTTAAAATATAATTAGTCTCTGCTAAATCTGTAAAAGGTGTCACGGCTAATATTATGTAGCTCTGAGAACTCTGATGGTCACAGATCTCATTTTATCCAAGGAATGTTATGGACAAGCTTTTTATCCAGCCAATACAGAACTGTGCTCTGCAGCCCAATTATCACATACACATTTGTACACACACAAATGCACACATGTGTAAGGCACTCTCTTTCAAGCTAGCCATTTTTGTTTTATTTAGTGGTGGRTATCCCAAGGGATTTGTGTGTTAGTGAAGATTCTGCAGTGAAGATGCTGCCARCTTGATAAATGACAAAATAAAAGTTCAGCCCTTGGAGCAAAGGAGCAGGCAGTACCTTGAGAATGATGCAATTTAAAAAGCCCTCAGCAATAAGATTTTCTCTTGCTAGTAACAGTGTAGAGATTGCAGTTGGGCTGCATTGGCTGCCATCTGTAAAATGAAATGCATTTTTAGTGCTCYGTAAGCAGTGATATTTTGGGACACTAACAGCCTGTAACTTCACAATATTTTTTCTTTAATGTGCAAGGGTGTCATACAGAAGAAAGAAGCAATCTCATAAGGGAGTTAGCAAACTAAGATTGCAGTTGAGTCACAGCTTTAAAGGATCTTCATAACATTGCTTGAATTTGCACTTGTGCCCACGTACTTCGTGATTTGCAGCCAAGGCCCASTTCCTGCAATCAGTAGAACTTCTCTTGGTACCTTCATTTAGTTTTGGTTGAGTATCTCATGAAGGATAGATTTCAAAGAGGTGATRAGCCCAAATAAGTAGTTTACAACTTGTCCTTTCAATTCTGGGGCATTCTGGTGGATTTTCTTTTTGTTCTGGATAACGATATGTATGAATTTGATGTCCTTACCAGTATTTCCACTTCAGATGATAGTGATTTAAACACGGGCAAAAGTGTTGGGTACAGGGATGAAAATGCAGTTAATCATTCTTCTGTATTTGGGAAACCAATACTGTCTGACTAAAAGCTTTGGAGCATAAGCAAGCTAGACAGTTTCTGGGTTTGGAAGCTTCCAAGCCCAAGAAGTTAATGTATTGTTGGTACTGCTTGACTCTCATCTACCTCTTTTCCCATGTGATTGCATCTAACTTTGACCTTGTTTGTCAAGTTGGAGTTGGAAATAGTATCCTAATGCTAGAATTTTTTCTATTGACTAAAGGGGAGCTTTAGATTCTCTAATCCACAAAGTTTACTTTTATGCCAGTTGGGGATCTCTCCATCCAGAAAAGTTGTGCCTTTCCAAGTCTCMTTGCCAGGAGAAAGCTTTCAGCTTCACCACCACTGCTGTCTGCATGTCCTAAGAGGAAAAAGTTGAGGAAGTAGGAGAGTGTGCATTAAGAGGGATGGTAGGGCTCAGCATGGCATTTTCAAAGAGGATGGGAAAACAACAAAGAACGCTGAAGAGAAAAGCTCTCCTATGCAGACTTGAGAGTTTGCATCAGTAACAGAAATCAGAGCCATTTCCCAGCAGCTTTTGCTGGCAGYAAGGCCACAGAGCAACATCATTAGAGAAGTCCTGTTGGGCATCCTTTGTAAGCCACTGATTTCTCCTGGATGCTGTTTTTGCTCAGGCACACGGGAGAGCTGAGCTTTTAGGCAGCTGCACAGCATGCTTTGTGTTCACARTTTTGCCAAGTGACCCGTTCACCAACAAGGCCTTCAGCAAACATGTTTTTAAACAATGTTTGTCATTTTGCTCTAGCCCGGGACTTGGCTCTTGATGTGTGCAAGTTGGCACAATTCCTTTTTGGGTTGTTGCACTTCAGAACTGCTCTGGACACCGACAGAGCTGCTCRTGTACCACAGCTCATCTGCAGGCGYGGGTTCTCTGCCTGGAATTGGGGCTGAATGAGGACAGCTAACCTCAGACAACCTCTGAGGGCCTGAAAATCGTAGTTAAGACCACAGGCTCTTCTTTTGCTGGGATGGGTTGGCAATGGAGCCATCAGTCAGCGCCTGAAAAACAGAATTGGCTATTTGGTCATTCAACACAATGTAAAGTTAACTCATGTTTTATCCTTTATGGCTGATTTTATTCCATTCTATCCTCAGCTGTTTCTTGCATTTTTTTTTTCTTAAAGGAAGCCTTTCTGTTTTCTTAAATCTTACTCTGGCCTTCCCTACCAGTATTTTTTCTTCTCTGGCAGCAGAYTGTGACTGAATGACCCTAAGACAAATTTTGTCAGAAGACCCTGCAAAGAAATAAAGTTGTTGTGAACAAAACACAGCAGTTTAAGAAGAAATCCTCAATATAGTGGGACAGAATCTTTAAACTTCTGTTTTGACTTCGCAGTCAAAACCTAATTCCTGAATAATACATGGATAAACCAAGTTGTTGAAATACTGGGGAGGTGGGAGGGGGATACTCTGAACCTTTGRGCCTCTGAGAGAGCTCCCATTTGTAACACAGTGGTGCATCCTGACATTCACAATCTAGAGCTTTTAGTCTACTGGGTGTCCCAGAATTGATCCTAAAATCCATCCTCCAAAGGATCACGCAGCTTAAAAGTTTCTGAAGGTCACCTTTGACTGCAGTTCGCTCTGGCAAATCCAACCTGCTGTTTTATTACATTTATCATACTCATAAGAAAACTGCCAAATATATTAGGGAGATTCCTTTAAAAAACGGTGAAGTTCTGACTTGAGTCATTGCGTGCACAAAGCAAAATGTCTGAATTGYGCCAAGGAACCCAAGCCTGGAAATTTGGCTTTGGTAATTTTCTGGGGGTTTGTATTAAGCCTTTTGTTTTTGTTTAAGGGAACTGGAAGTGAGAGTATTATTAGTGTTGGAAAATAATTTTGCTYCTTGAAGCAAAACAGCTCTTCCATTCATAGTTAAATATGAACGATAGTGTGACTGTGAGCAGCAACACMCTGACTGCAACCAAACTCCCAAAATGAGCTGGTCTGACTTTGCAGAGAGAAACCCTATTAATTCTGGGAACAGGGATGATTCATTGCTACGCTCTGGACTGTGGAGGTGGCTGTCCAGAGCCTGCTGTTATGGCCTGACTTGTGCTTGATCTGGAGTTGGCATAGGGAAAGGGTTGCTAGTCTAGCTAATTATTTTTAAAATCAAGGCATGCCTTATGCACTGTATCAAAAGTTACCATTAGACTGATTTTTGACCTTGTATATGTTCAGTTAACTATAAGCTTCCACTTGTTTTCGCTGAAGAAGGTTGGTGTGTCTTCACTGGTGCATCAGTCTTGTGGTGCAGTTTGAGTCTGTTTCATTCTAAATTCAAGGAGGTTTTGTTAAAGTGGGTGCCACTGAAAACAGAATCTTGCCTTGTGTTTACATAGACTGAATTAGGTGAGTTTTGCCAAGTATGTGGCGGCTTTTTTATGGGGGTGATTTAAATGAAAGGGAAGATTTAGAGTGATCTCCTCATACATGAAGCTTTGGGATAGTCTGATTGCGTCATGATTTAAAAGCAGGGACTGACTGTGGAGTGTTGGGTGGGACTTCTGGGCACTGCTCCAGTAGAAAYAGCAAATAATAACAAAAATAAGCACTGACTTGTTGCTTGTTTAAAAACCAAACAAAGCTTTGATACTAACTGTGTGTGTACTTTTGATCTCCATTATTGTGTGTCTTCTTCTCATCACACTTGTCTACTCTGTCTCCTTGTGTTGCCATCTCTTCTTAAAAGTGGGGTTTCATAGCTTAGTTTAGGGACAAAGGTCTCTTAGTTTGGCTTTATGTCTGCAAAGCACTAAAATGTGTTTTTAAGCCTTCAATCTACTGCTGGGTTCAGCAGAACAGGATCTGTCTCCAGTCTGGGCATTATTGGGATTACAGTTGTGTATAATACTACAAGTACTTCATCTGTATAATCAAATTTTTACACTGAACAGTCAGTATCTTCCTTATAGGGAGGGGGAAAGAATGTTTACCCTCAAATGTTTATGCATAGATTTCTGCTTGGGAAGGTTGCTTGCAGAAAGGAAATAACCTATTCAAAAAGCTGTTGTGTTCCTTACTGTGCTGTATCCATGCCTGAAGGCACACTGCCTCCCTGATGGTTGACTCCCCATTGGATGTTGGTACTTACCAAGCTGCTGCCCTTGTTTTGATCTCCAGGAAGTTGACTTGGCAAAACTCTTGTGTGTATATGTGTGTGTGTGTGTGTGTGTGTGTGTGTGTATGTTTTGCAGCAAATTTCTTTGCCATGGGGGTTAAGAGAGCATGAAGAACTATGTATTTAATTGCAGAAGCCTCCAGGATTTCCACGTTCTAGAGGACACTTATGGCTGGAAAAAAGGGCAAATGCTTCACCTGTTGTCAGAAAGGGTGAGAGGGACAATTCAGGCAGCTGCAGACCAGGCAGTTTCACTTCTGTMCCTGAAAAAAAAAARAAAAAATCATGGAGTGCATTTTCTTGACACATTTCTGGGTACACGAAGGAGAAGAAGGTGACTTGAAGGTCAGCATGGATTTGGAAAAGAGAAGGTGATCTAATTGCAGCCTTCCAGTACCTGAAAGGAACCTTTAAGAAAGATGGAGAGTGACTCTCCATTGAAAAGGGCCTGAAGTGACAGGACAAGGGAGAATGGATTTACATTGACAGAGAGTAGGTTTAGACTGAATATTGGGAAGAAATTCTTCCCTCTGAGGGTGGTGAGGCCCTGGCACAGGTTGCCCAGAACAGCTGTGGCTGCCCCATCCCTGTTCTTTAAAACTGTTTCCAACCTAAACCATTCATGATTGTACGATTTACTCTTGGTACTTTTTGCTGGCCTAATCTGGTCCTGTTCTGTCATAAAATGGTTGGATCTGTGGAGGAGGGGAAAGCTGTCGATATCATTTACGGTGAAAATAGCAAAGCTTTCAGCATTGTCCCCATCAGAATGCCAACATGCAGATGAGGATGTTAAAGGTGGGGAAAAGAAACCTGGCTGGACAGTCTGACTGCAAGAGTTTAGTGATTCATGCTTTGCCTGGAGGTCACTTAAAAGTAGAGTTCCTTACRAGTTTATCTGGGAACTTACCCGGTTTAGTTCCTTAAAAAAAAATCTCCAGGCTATAATATATTCTTTGTGCCACACTATCTGCTGATAAGTGGCAGTGCTGGTGTGAGTAATAACTAACTTAGGGAAACAGGATCTGGATCTCTGAGCTCCTGAGTGCTGGTGGCTTTCCTAGTTTTTCTATGCATCCTTTGGCTTTTACTCTCCTGCCGCTGCTGGGCAGTGTTCATTACAAGGAAGTTTCTGTGTTCCAAGGGTCACTCCCTGAACAAACTATAGGGAGGTGAGTTCTTCCAGCTGCCTCAGCACATCCTGGCGGGGTGTTTTAACTCACAGGAATTATTGCACTTGTTGATAGTAAAGCAATTGAGTGGCTGGCAGCATAGGGCTTAAAACAGGCAGTGCCATGAACAGCCCTTAATGTTCATGTTCACAATCCCTGGTCCTCATGGGGRATTTGAGCTACCCAGGGAGCAGGTAAGGAGGACAAAGCCCTTCCAGCGCCTAAAGAGATGCCTATGAGAAAGCTGGAGGAGGACTTGAGAAGATGTGCAATATGTATCAAAACTTCATATTCTTCCTTAAAGACAACTGTTTAAATATCTAGATTAATCAGTTACCCCTTCTGTCAAATAAGTGAAAATTGTTTTCCCTCTTTTAGTGCAGGATGAAGCAGATGTACAGCTTCTATATGCAATGTGTCAAAAGCTCATATGAAACTGCAGTGAGTTCACATTTCAACACATGCTTTAAATAAAAAACCTGCTTAGGCATGTTCCTGGAGAAACGTTTATTTGGTCTGTTTGCAGCAGAAAGCAAGCTGGGAGCTTGTGTCTCATAAGTTCTGATCTTTTTAACCWGAAGACCTCTAAGAGCAGGGTTCATTTTCCCCAGCTAGAATACTGAGCTGTGAAGTCTATTCCCATGCTGTGGGTAGAAGTTCTAACACAGACATAGAATTCCACACAGCACTGTCAGAGATAACCAGAATGTGTTTGAGAGCTCATTCATGTGGTTGCTTGTTCAAATRTGCTCTTGCCAGCTGCTTTCTCTGCCAGCCTTCATGCCCAAGGTTCAGCTCAGCTTTCCGGGTACACTATCTGAGTTACCCAAGGTTCTAAGAACATGGAGGTGGGGCTCATAATTTCTTGAAGTACCACCATCGCTTGACTACTTCCCATATCACATTCCCTCCACATATGTTGTATCAGGAGAGTGATGCCTCTTATTGAGAGGTAAGTCCTAGACCCTGCCTTCTCTGAGATATGCAAGGGTTTCCTCTGTGAAAACAAGGTTCCTATTTTATTGTTTTCAAGGTAGTAGAAAAGCTGAGGTGAGTTTGGGTTTTTTTGGTCCATTTGTTGGTTTATTTGAGGTATTTTTGTGTTTGTTTGGGTTTTGATTTTGTTTTGTTTTCCAGAAAGGGCAGAGAACAGTAAATACATGTCCATGTAAGTATTAATGTCACAACACAGAAATAGCCTGCAGAAAAAGCCTSTATTGTAGGTAAAAATTTGAAGAGGGATGTGTAACATCTCTGGGAGTATCCAGAAAGATAAGAAGGGAAAATACAGACTTGCTCAAAGGACTGAGAGACAAGACTCTCTGCTTCATCTCCCGCATGTTGTCATCATACACATTCCTCAAGGATGGGATTTTCTCTGTGTGGGGCTCTTGCTTTGTCCATTCAYGTTTTGATTTGTGTCTTTCCACCAATTTAAAGTTCTAGTCCTTACCATAGCAGAACAAATGACCATCCTTTCTTAAATCTGTGTAGAATAAATAGAATATTTTAATCACTTGCTAAACAATTGCCAAAACACTGCTTTACAATATYTTCCTATCAAATAAGTGATTCTTTAAATATAATCCATTTAAAGGATTTACACTGAGAAAGGATGCACAGGAAATTAAGACATGGAAGTTCAAAAGGGGGAAATACTCTTGTATGTGAAGGCTTATATGTGCTACAAATACRTTGTGGCACATAGATATTAGTCTTATTCTAATATTTTTAACCCAGTAAACCTGATCCTTTMAAAGATTAATGTCTGCAACAAATACTGAGTACGATTTTGCTTGTTTCTGTTTCATGGTCAGCAGAAATACAAACTGATCAAAGGCAATGGGCTTGTTTTGGTTGTTATGTCCAAAGGACWGCATGACACTGTATACTGCAGCCTGAACAGGAAAGGAATACAGACCAAATCAAGATTACTGCAATTCAGAATTGTTAATGTAGTACCTGTATGATTTTGATGGATTTTTATCAATGGAGAGTCTCTGAGCCTTTAGGGAATGGTAATTAGATTCTTCCCTGTCAGATTTTTTATGTGCACAGTACATTGAGTGAGAGGACAGTAACCATTCTTAGCAGCATGGACATCTTGAGCTTCCACAGGGCATAGAAGCAGTAAATCATTTTGTCATCCTTCCAAAATTCTGCCCTTCAGCCCTTCCTTTTGAAGCTTGGAAGATTATAATTCTTTTTGCCTTTTCCCTATTACTTCTTCCATTTCTTTCTGACAGACAGGATTTGCTGCCTTGGGGCCTAACAACCCATTTCCCCAMTTCCCACTAACCCCAGAAATCTCCAGGGAAGGTTTTGATCAGAACATCACTCAATCTTCAGCAATTCTAGCTGCACCTTTTCCAAGTCAGCTCTGACCCAAATGCAGTGTGAAACTCGGCTGCTCATTTCTGTTTAATGATCTGCAGATCCTTACAGCTATGATTTGCTGGGTCCCGTGTTCACATACCTCCTTCATCTCCCAGAATTGTCCAGTCAYCTGTTCTTCCCATGTTCTTCAGCACCTACAGTCAGCAAATAAATTCTTTGCCATTTTAGCACATCATCTCAGATGCAGAAAGGGGAAAAATCAGAGGTGAATTTGCTGAGATTCAGGACCTAATGACTGCATGTTCCAGTTAAAATGGATCACCACCACATTTGGGTGATGGCCAGCAGTGCTTCCTGATTCTCCTTCCTCACCAACATASACCTCCACAGCTCCCCTTTCCCAGTTTCAGATCCCACCTTTTAAACAGGAAGGAAGAACTGCACTCTTTCTACCAGCAACCTGAGCTTCAGTTGTAGTCCAGGAAAGCTGGAAGAAGTGAGATTACATCTAGGATTTGGGCTGACCAGTGCTTCACAGTTGATAGTYTGATAGATGATAGGATGGTCAGAATAAAAATCACAGAGTCATCATGGAATGGTGTGGGTTGGAAGGRACCTTCCAGCTCATCTCATTCCAGCCTTCTGCCATGCAGGGACACCTTTCACTAGACCAGGTGATCATAAAGGCCATCTCCCTTTAGGAAGCAATGTCCCTTATTCCATACCCCTCTGCATGTATTTTCTCCCTCTCAGCATAATAAAAGCCTCTTATTCCTGAGCGTCTGTCCTTTTCCCAAATGGGATTAACAATTTATTCTCCTTTTYTTGCACAGAGTTTTCTGTGTGGCTCTCCAAGTTCATAGCTGAAGTGCACTGCAGGAATAGTAGCCATGCAGCCCATGGATACCAATCAGAAAAATGTTCTGTGGTTTGRGATTTGTCCAGCTGAGAAGACTTGCCAGCAGAACTTCCTCATATCTTTGTGTCGATATCCTGGGCTAACCCCATGTTTACTTGTGTCTTACTGAAGTGGTTTAGGTGGTATCTGTATCTCCATAATGAGAAGTTGTAGCCATAAAGATACAGATCAGTTATTGAGATGCTTGATGGAGACAATTCTCAGTTTTTACATCAGGCAGCTGATGCGTTTCAAAGGTTATCATTTTACTGGGAGCCTCAAAAGGGAAGGTGTTACCCTCAGATTGTTATCTTATCAAGGAGGAACGTATTTAATGTTTATTGCTGTGAAACATTAACCATGAATAAACAGTGGAGTTTCTTGATGGACGTTTCATCTGCTAAGGTACACTGCAAATACATTCACAGCACTGGATAGAAGGTGTGTCATGCTGAGAACTGAAATGCGTAAAATAAATGAACCTTTGTAATGTTCACTATCAACTAAGTGACTTTTGCTGCAGGCTTTACGAGAAATGACAGCTTTTTATTTCTCCAACAATTTCAGTTTTGATTGATGTCAAACAATTACTGCTCTTGTGCTACCTACGGTGTTTTTTATAATAGTGTAATATYTCCAGGTAGTTTAGTTCAGGAGAGRAAGGTGCACCCTTATGATTGCTCTGGCATTCCTGTTTCAATGGCACGACTGGAAAAGTTTCACCTTTATCCTAGTAATCCAAAACTATGGATGTCTAAAGGGAAAATTCACAGAGTAGGTGTTGCTCTGTGGGAATCCAGGAGGCCATTTCACAAGGGCAGGTTCAGCTTGTAGCAGCATCGCTGTTTACGCTTTCTGCACAAGCAGGGCATGTCTTGCTCCAGTTCTGAGGTTATTAGGCCTGGGTCATCACCCAGTAATTAACAAAAAGCACAGCCTTTAATCTCTGCTCCTGGTTGCCTTAATCATTACTGGATGCATGAGGTGAAGGAATCCTGTAAAGTAGGATGGAAGGACGCTGGAAATGTTATGTGTCTGTTAAACAAAAAAATGCCACAAAAACAATGCACACTTGTATGCCTGTGTTTTATGGCTGAAACAGCTGAGGAGGGAGACTGACTGTTCCATGGGCATAGAGGGAACAGCTCCTAGAARTTTTCTTTAGTGTCTGAAGGATGCTATTAATAGTGTCCTTAAAAAGAGCCACACGAGCCTTTYGCCACTGAAGTGGGTTTGGAACAGGTAGAAGAGCTGCAAAAATACTGCAGTCTGAGCTCGTGTGAATGTCCTGGGAAGAAGGGAGGGGTCCAGTCTCCTTCCATCAGGGAAGAAAAAGGGAGCCACCACAGTTGCACATATTTTTCTCCTGCTAAGGTACAAAGAAAGAGCAAGCAGAAACGTGAGTGATGACAGAAGTTGAAACAGAAACAGTGATGTATCTTTGAGTCTGTATAATGCCATTACACACTACAAGCAAGGCTTCATTTCTGTGTGCATGAAAATATCTAGCTGCCTTCTCTTTCTCTGGAGCAATCACTTKTTTTCGGTGAGAAACAAAGCCAGGAAGGCTCCAGACCAAGGCACCATGCCCAGGTCAGTGCCTGTTTGTGGGGCTGGAGCTGTTTTCTCTCCTGTAGATACACTCCAGTGTGTTTTTGCCTCTTGTCTYCAAAGGGTAGTGACATTGGGAATTGATTTTCTTCAGTCCTTGTTGTTTGTAATGTTTTTTTTTAGAAAATGCAGGTGTTCTAAAGGGTTATTAAATCTCACCTAAGTAACAGCACAGTCAATTAAAAACCTGTGCACATATTCGTAAATCCTTCCTTGTTTCGTTTTTTGTTTTTAGCATATGGTTATGCTCTTGTAAATGGCAATGTGGAAACCCATCTGCTTGTTAGGGATAAACAGAAAAATTGTTGATTAGCAGATGTTTATCAACATTTTGAAGATGTGAATGTATACAAATCTGGATACCTCGTTTTAAATTAATTCAAATAAGTTCATTTCATTTATTCACTTCTTTAATCACTGCTACTGCTTTGTGTCTCTCTTTTGGGGAGGCTGTTTGGGAAATACTGATTATTTTGCATGTGTTAAGAAACCCTTCCCCCTATATTAGATGTATTTTAGTAGGGAAGACCAGATGATAAAAGAAATCAAACTGATGGACTGGGAACAAAGGAAATTCTGGGCTTGACAGTCAACCTGTATCCTCTACCAATAGTAGCTGGAAATGTTTCCTAGGAAACCGAGCTGAAAACCAAATTCTCTCCTGTTAAATTTTCAATTTAACTGAGAAGCCAGTGGTATGTGATATTGACACTCCATGTGTGCCATTGTGTATTTTAAATAGCAAAGCATAAACTGAAGTAGGTGCACATGGGGTATGTTTCTGTGTTCCTGTGAATCTGTTCATTGGTTTTGATTCAAAGGTGAACATTTCTCCAGTGTTAGTAGGAGAAAGCAAATCATTTAGGTAGAAGTCCCAACTTTTACTCAGAAATATATGCTGTAAAATTACTCTTTGTGCTGGATAGAATCAGTTGCAGAAGAACAGCACTGGTATGTAATTTGTCAAAATCAAGTGAAATGTTAGTTTCCCTGGGAAGATCCAGATTTTATAGAATGTGATGGATTCATTATCTGGAATAAGAGCAGGGGATGACTTAGCAACTATTGCAGGACCAAGGAAACATTTATGGTGCTAGAGGCCCAAAGGTTTGGCTAAACTGAAACCTTACTTATGTCTGTGATAAAAATTAACCTCCTGCGGAAGTGGACATGGAAAAACAAGCACCAGCAATCCTGAGGCATCGCTTCCCTGCTGCTGTTTATAGCAGCAATATATATTTAGCCTCATCCAGTTGTGTGTTATCCATCTGTCAGCACAAAATGGACTCTCTGAAAAGCTCTGGAATAGGTGCTTTTGGGATCTGTTTCTGTGTTTTTCATGTACCATTTCAGCACTAATTTGGAATCTTTGCTGCATCAAACGAGAATTGACACAGCTGCCTCTGTGCTCATCTGTGCATTGCAGAGAAGATTGTTTTRATTTTCCACCTTAGTTGCTATCCATCCTTTTTTTCCATTTACCAGTGTCGCCTTTGGTCACAGATCACTCACTCCTTGATCCCTCTCAGATGTYCTCTGAGGACAGTTTTTACTGCTTACCTTTGGTTTAAATGATCTGGATCACCAAATGGCAATTTCTGTGTTACCTATCCATGTTAACTCTGTGGACAAATCAGGATTGCTACCTTTGGGCRGTTTTCCTCCAGATAAATTAGAGCAGATCCTCCTGATTAGAACAGGTCAAAGGCAATTTGTGGTGGGTAGGAAAGGCATGAAGAGCAAAGCAGTTATTTGTATCCCCTTTCTTTGAGCTTGGAGCTGGAAAGACTGATGTTCCCAGCCTGCTTGGAGGCAAGAGGCATTGTTCAGTGAACACCCATGCCATCTTTTCCCAGGGCTGGTACTCCCTGGGRCTGGCATTACTCTGCCTCACCCATGTGCTTCTCCCTTCCTTCTCCTTGGGGCCCTGTGCTCTCCCAGCACACGACTGAAAAGCAATGAATGATGTCAGAGGAGAGCACATGGAACCTACAAAAAGGAATGAGCCTGTTACCCAAATTTTTTACTATTCACCCCAATAAATCTTGCCTTTATTAAACACAATTTCTTATGATCCAGTTACAAAGAGATAATTTTTCCAATCCTAAACATGTTTGGTATTTTTTTTTAAAACATAGGTTAGTTTTTGAGGCAGTTGCAGAATTTTTATTTTAATTTGGTCCTCAAAAGGCAGCTCTCAGGAAAGRAGCACTTGGTTAAGGAAGGCGTATTGCCTCTTAAAGGGCTTTAAAATAGTTAGGTTCTCCTTCCACTTAGGTGACCTTGGGTAAGTCATTTCAAATCTGTGTGCCTGTTTCCTCCTGTGAAAAATTACATGGATCTTCTTTATAAGGAACTCAAGTGATGAAGAAGGCTATGTAATAATTAGGTATTAATGGAATATTTAATAAAAAAAAACTATTTGAAATCTAAAATACATGTCTGGAGACCTTTAGTTACCCTTCTCTCCCTTCTGCCTAATATCTAATCCGGAAGGTTGAAGGACATTTTAATCACTGTCATTCCCTGGTCACTGATACAACTTTGAGACTATCCTCTTTCAGTGTGCTTTCCATGTGCACCCATGGAAGCAGTGAGTTCCTTGGAGTGCAGGTGCTCTCTAGGAAAGCAGTCAGCTTTGTGTGCTTGTCTGCAGATTGTTCAGATACTAATAGATGCTCAAATCCCTGGCATCAGGGGAATCAGCAGAACATGAAACCACAGTGGTGAGAGACATCTGTGCTAAAAATAAAGAAACCCGAAGGAAGATAAGCTCAGWGTCCAGGAAAAGGAGCATTCAGTGGAAGTAATTCAGCACTGAAGAAGGAAAGAGTATTTTACTAAMTAATAGCTGGATTTTAAAAATTAATTATGTATGATGTTTAGTCAATGAAATGAGGCTTGAAGCTGTACTGAATATTTGTATGGCTAAAAATATTATAATATATATAGAAAATAATGTTGTAAATTAAACACTGAAGCCACTCCTTTYCTTCTATAAACCATGACGAGACCTGACTGGGAGGATGTAATTTGCTGAATTATATCTTTCTTTGAAACATTTCTTAYAGCTCTTGTCAGATGGTGGCTCAAATCAAATACATCTTTGCACTGCTCCTACATGGTAGTTCTTGTGCCCCTGGATAATTTCTCTGCCTACACCTGCTTTTGTGCTCCCATCCTCTGACAGGAGCTGCATTTAATTAACTCACCAGTCCTTTTCCCTTATTTTCATTAGTTTTCATTCTGCCAGCAAGGCTAGATGGATTCCAGCTCCAAAGGCACAGCTGAGCCTGTGCACTGGGAAGGTGCCAGGACTTTTGAGCTGCAGCATGGAAAAGAGGAAGTGGCAAGAAATGCCATTTCTGTTCTGAAAAGATTGACGTTTTGTTAAAAGAGATGAGATTTTCTCTGAGGCCAACAGCATACCTCCAGGGAGTTGGTTCAGCAGGTCACTTTAGGGACTGCATGAAAATGTTGTATAGGTGAAATGGAAGAGAAGTGCTGTCTTTAATCTGAAACCTGCAATTCCCTTTCYCAGTCCTTCCCAGGAGTGAGTGTTTCCTGTTGAAGGTAAGGCAATTCCACTGAAGCTTGGCAATTTGGCTTCTTGTTTAAGTGTCAGCTGCCCAGTGTGCTCTTGATCCTGGTTTYGGAATGCCTGGTGCAGGCTGCAGTCCCGCTTCTGCCTGTCTGTCCTGTACTTGGGATGAGGCTTTAACTTCRTTGCTGTTACTTGGGAGATGTCATGGATTTGATGCGAGGTGATACCTTCATAATAGATCTGTTAGCTCGTTCAGTTTAATCTGATTAAACTCTCCCAGACACCTACTTAGGTAAGGTAGATGGGATGAGTCTGAGTCAGAAAGATTAGGAGACTTCAGTGTGATCATGAAAGGGCTGGAGGCAGAGGAAGGAATTTGTGGGGCATCACCCCTAACTCACACATAAAAACACTCTGTAAAATAAGGGCCCAGGCTGTGGAACAGGAAGGACTGCCACAGCATCATCCAGTTGCTCCCTCTTTTCACTTCTTGGACAGCACCTGACCATTTGGTACTGCAGCAAGAGAGTGGGAAGGAAGGGGTAGACAAGTTCACTTACCCTCCAGAGTTGTTCCTTGAATAATGGGTAATGCTCTATAATAATGATGAACAAAATTACRAGTTCTTGTGTTGTCTCCCTGGGGATTCATGTCACCCAGCTTGTTACAGTMGTTTCTTTCTTAATAGAAGAAACTGGTTGTAGGCGTAATTCTGCCTTGGTGTGTGGGAGGGAAATCTTGRGGAACAGATGGTTCTTGGTGAACAGACTCTAGTGACTAAGACCGACTCTCAAAAAAGAATTAATCTATCAAGCTGATTTTCTGATGAGCAGAAATAGGAAAAATAACCATGATATAAACACAAAAAAGAACGATGAAGCATGGCTGCCAGTTGTATGCTTGACAGCGGTATTTCTGGTAAAGAAATTGCTTTTTAATAGCTCTCTAATAGAAGGGATTCTCTAAACGGTYTCTTTTTCAAATACAAATGTATTTATCATTGAGCACAGGAGGGCAGAAAACCAGGCACTCAAAACTCAGAATGAAAAAAAAAAAGAATTCTGCACTAGGAGAAAWTTTGCATCTACACACTCATGTCTGTGTACTTGGAGGTGGAAACCATTAAGAATATATGATGGAAGACCCACCAGTAGGTACAGTTGGAAGGGACAAATTCTTCACTTGAGCTCATTTCAGTCCACTAGTGTTGATAACACACTTAACTCTTAAAGGTCTCAGTTTAATTATTGGCACTGGTAACGACTTCTGTGACCAATGCAGAACAATTTCTGAATGGGTAGATTAAAGTCTCTGCCCATGAAACAGGTTTTCTCCTACAAAAGAAGTACTCAGGATTGTGGACTATTGCTCAGTCATGAGTAATCTCTAAAGAGCTCCTTGTCAGGCATTTGATACGTTGATGTTTCATTTTCAGGGTGTTTAGAGTTAGTGTCTCAATTTTATCAGTGACAACTGAAAATGTTTCAGTGAAGTGGTCCTTTCTTACATGGCAGYTTTTTTCAGAACACCTTTGATTGCTGTGTTGACTGAAATGCCATTTTAGGTCTGTTAGGCCCGGGGTTCAGGGGAGATTATTCAAAGTCCATATCTATACCAGACTTTTCAGTTGAGGGCTGACTGTGGGGTAGTTGGGAATTCCTAACTGAGTGTGTTAACCAGTAGTCCAGGATAATTTGCTGCTGCTACTGAAAATGTAGCAGACATGGCAGGGTTTCACTTGGGTTTAATAGAAGCAGTGCTAAGCAGTTGGAGACTTAATTTTTCTTTCCATTTAGCATTACAGTAAAAATGTCCATTTTTAAATAAATGACTGTATGTGCTCTGAACTATTTTTAGCTACAGCAGCTGATAGTAAACTGCGGGCAAAGGGCTATCCAAAACAAAACATCCTGCATTAATGTTTCAGAATTGGAATCTGTCCTGGTAAAATCGTATCTAAACTGTCAAGGTCTTCTGAGCAACAAGCAAGGAAATGCTGATTTCCATGGTTGCAACCCTAAATGTAAATTAGCATCCGTTTGGAACTGGGCTTTAATCTTGGAGATGATCTCCTGAGCTGACGTTTCTATAGTGTCACATCACTGCTCTTTATACCTCAAAGGACAGAGACAGCTCCAGGATTATCAGTATTGTATATTAGTTGTTATTTCTCTTGTTTCAGAGAGTGATGATCAGATATTATTATATAAACTGAGCCTTTTCGGGAGATGCTTTTAGTCATGTGGGAGGAAAGGAAGCAGCATTTTGGAGAGTCATCTCTTCCAGCGTAAAAGGGAAGGAGATATTCTTGGTTTTGTACATTTCTACTCTTTCTGAATTAGAGAAAATTGAAATGCTCTGAGTTATGAACTGGGCAAATGATGGGGAGATAATAGCTGTGCTATTATCCCTGGAGAGAAGATGCCAAAACTGAATGCCTTTCATCTGAAAGGGGTGAGTTGCCATAAAATGTTCAACATAAGGAAAATTGCATGGACTAGTGTTTTCCTTGTCCTTTACTCATAGTTCTGCTAACCTGGTGAGCTAAAACATTTTTGCTGTAAAAATGAGTCTGAAAGCAGCATATCTCTGAAGTTAGAGGAATCTGTCTGTGAACTATTTGGCCATAACTCGGATACTGCTGGAGAATACAAGACACAGGTTCACCAGTGGGGCACGTGCTGCTTCAGAGCTCATTTTAGCTATAGCACAGCAGCATTTCTTCTTTCCTGTTTGGGCACCTCATAACAGCTTCTTAGGGGACCTCAACTTGTGGGTGAGACAAAGGGTCCCAAAGAGGTGGAAATTCAGTGAYATGGCAACACCAAAAAAAGGTTCTGCAAAAGAAAAGCACAGAGCAAGGTGGAAGACCAGTGGCGCAGTAGTGATGAGTCCCCTCATCACAATTATGATTTCAGTGGCGAAGATTTGTTCATGCTCCCTCAGGCTGACAGGGACGACACCACGGAACAATTCCAGACCCTCTCTTAGATCAAAACCAGTGGGCTTACCATTTCCCTGTACAAGTGTGAGAAGCAGATATATCATGAGCTGAGCACAGAAAATCAGAGAACACCGAGATTARTGTTTTCTCATTCTGTTACAAGTGCTTTGGAATTACGGGTGTCATTTGGTGGGAGGATGGAGACAGAGACAGGCTGGGTGTGAGGCTGAGCATCCATCTGGAGGTGTGTTGAAGGCTGTTTCTGTTGATTGAGAGATAGAGCTGGTCTTTCAAGCTGGTGAGCCAAAGCAGGTGGCCATAGTTTATCTTACAAGCCTGACTCTCCCCTTCAGGATTGAGGCTTGGGACATAACTGAATTAAGAAATTGTGATGATTTTAAATTAAGCAATACACTGCTCAGAGACTGATCAAGCAATTAAATGATAACTAATCTAAAAGCACACACAACTATAAAGCTGCTAATTACCATTATAATTATTACGAATCACATCCAATTGCTGCTGAATTATAGCTCTGTCTTCCTTCCCACTTTATCCTCCCCCCTTTTTCCACTGTTTCACACAAAGTCTTTTCAGATGAAGACATGATGGAAGCTGCTGCAGGTTATCCAATAGGGGTCCTTTCGAGATCACTGTGGTCTTGGATTCATCACCATCTGTAGGTGGTGCCGTGGTTTAGAATGCTGGCTGAAAGCCAAGCACCCACAACACCTGCTCATTCGCTCTCCTCTACCACCACTGGGCAGAGAAGAGCGAAGGAAAAAAAAATTAACAAAAGGGCTCATGAGTTGAGATAAGGAGCAGGGAGGAAATGCTTGACGGACAAAACAGGCACTACTTAAATTATGAACTGAATTTATTGCTAACAAAGTCAGAGGAGGAGAATGAGAAATAAAATACAACCCTCAAAGACTCTGATCTTCTCCCCACTCGCTCCCACTTTCCCACCGA
>NW_026623248.1:1507511-1548159 GCF_030028575.1 Malurus melanocephalus | reverse complement strand
GCCTCCAGAAGCTTCTCACAGGAGCCATCTTTTTGGTCCCCTCACTTCCAAAAACTGGGTGAAGCAAAACCAACGGAGGTGGCCACCCTCCTACTGACGTCTTTTATTCTGTACCTGATTTTATATCTTTCTGTTTTCTCATTTTGGATGTTTGTTTTTTGGACTATCCTTGCACCTCACTTTCTCTATCCAAATCRCTCTCAAACGTCTGTCCCCAGTTAGTTTTTTTTCCTAGTTGGTCCCATTTCTGCCRCATTCATAATCGAGTTTGCTGTATTTTTTCAGTGCTGTTACTCAGGCAGTCTTGATTTGTGTAGTTTTTCTTAAGAGGTTGCCTGGGTACAAGTRACTTTGGAAGACTGTGCACCACGAAACTCCCCTGCCAGCACCCAGTTCATGCTAGCGTCATATTGTTTATCATGTTCGCTCATTAAGACAAATAATTTTATTTTAGTCTTGACACCCAGACCTMATTAAGCACAAGCAGTGTCTTCTCTTGTGCATAGTCTGCATAACACAGCACCAGAGTAACCCCTTTTTCACTCTGGTTTTCTGCTTATGCATCTGTGTTGTCCTTGAGCTGTTTTAATTGCTTTACTCATTCCAAGGAGAAGCATTTCTTGGTGCTCCATCAGAATCTCCTGTGTATGCCTTATCACGCTGTGGTAGTTGTGCTGTATACCCTAGAGATCCTAACTTTACAATCACATAGTTTGGGGCAGATCTTTCAGTATTGGATTGGATTTTTTTCCCCAGGGAATCTGAGAAAGCCATGGGCTGCCTCTACCAACTATTGCAGGACAGGTGGAGAAATGAGTTGTGTTTCCCTCAGTGAAATTCGTAGTTAGGATATATAGTATAGCATCATGCAAATAGTATTGCAGAACGTTGAGTATTTCTTATTTGTGAAGCCTCTGTGTGGGGTGAGAGGTTCATTTCAGTACCTCCCCGTGGTTGCTTGGGGTATGTTCTGTTTGTTTCTCCTCCACTCCTTCTGCCAGGRTTTTTTTCACCAGTAGATTAAAGCATTAAAGGAATTTATAACCTCGTGGGACCAGGGCCAAGGACACAGGCTCATTACTGGTAATCCCTGCTCAGACAGATGGGGAGGCTTTTGTGTACAAACAACTTTTTGTTCGTAGAATCATAGAATCGTAGAATACTCTGAGTTGGAAAGGGCCCACACGGATCATCAAATCCAAATCCTGGCCCTGCATGGTTTAACCTGRTTGGAAACATTGTTCATTCTGATGACACACAGGGAAGTGATTTGTTAGAACTGAAGCATAATTAGCCCAAGTGCTCACTTTTCTGCTGTGTATGGACTGGCTAGCATRAAATTAGTTGGTGCAATCTAGAGCTGGAAGCTAAAGGCAAGACATGCAGCTAACGTGAATTCCAGTTCAGCTTACATGGATTATCCACTTTGGTTTCACTTGGAAGCAATATGAATTGAAAATATACTTGCAGAAAAAAAAAAAACCTTTTATCTAGATACCTGTATTGAAAACTGCATGGCAGTGTGAAAGATGTCTTGAGCCACAAATTCTGTGCACAGAAAGTTTTAACATTCTGGGTTTAGCTGGAAGAATTAATAGAGTTCCAGAGATGGTAAATGAAGCTTGTTGATTACCCTTCAACAGTCTCTGAGATGTCAGAGCAAGCTAAAACCTGAGCCTGGCTTAAGGACACTTGATATGGCTTTCTGATCCTGTTTAAAATGTGCGTTAGTTTCTTTCTGTGCTAGAATACCTGGATTTCTGTATTGTGAAAAAACACCAAACAAACAAACAAAAAAAAAACCAAAAAAAACCCAAAACAAAAMAAAAAAACTAAAAAACCACAGATACTCAAAGAGTATCACAGAAACTCCTACCTGACTGCAAACAAAACTCGTCTTTCCCTGCCTGAAAGAGGAACAGTCTTGCAGGATGTGTGAAATATCATCTGACTTGTCTTTTGCCATCAGGCCTGTCAGAACATTCTAGTAGGGTGCAACTGCAATGGCAGGAGAGGCAGAAACATTTCAGAGGGTGTAACTGAGCCATCTGTGGCAACGCTCTGATCTTTGTACCAGGAACTGAGCGACATCTGCTCCTGGCAGACGTGTTACTATCGCAGGCTGATGGGCAATGGCCTTCCTGACAACAGGTATCTTTGTTGTGAAACAAGACAACACCTCCTGCCTGATGACACCCAAGTGAGTAGAAAAGGGAGTCTGTGTGCCAAAAGGCTGCTACAGACTTCCTGGGACAAATTTGCCTTTCTCTTACACTCAGRTAATTTGATAAAGTTCAGTGGAATTGATTTTTTTGTATAATTTTTTTTGTTTGTTTTTACCCATGCCAGGAAGAGGTCAATTTCAAGAATTTTCATATGTGCAGAACCACTGAGCCAAACATTGTTAAAAAGAAGTTCAAATTTTGAATAACATGGAATGAGGTTGGATTCAGAGAAAAGGTTTGAGCTGTGATTCCAGAGGGGACTTTTGGAACTATTTCCAAATGTTTTCTGTGGATTCTTCTAAGAACTGGCCATAATCAGGGGCATTGATTACAGTTTGTCTCCAGTAACAGGGGTACTTGCAGAGCCAGATTCTGCTGTAAGTAGCTGACATTATTTGGACAGATGGTTCTATCTTCTTAAAGAAGTTTTAATTTCCCTAAGCTGGAGACTCCTTGGATGGAAATCAAGGATTACTTGTAACTCTACTTCCTTGCTTGCTTGGAATAGTGGCACTGTAGAAAATCGGTTTACAGTGGTTAAGATATCCTTTCTTAGTTTTCTTAGAATATCAGTTGTTTTCTTCTTCACTGGATTGGTCTCCTGTGAGCAAGGGGCCTCGCTTATAGTGGTGTGCCCGCTCTTCCTATCAGTCTTCTAAATTGCATTAGCTTCTGATAATCTCCCAGGAATTTTCCCGTTTGTTTACTCACTCTGTGTGCTGCCTGTAGCTTTACTGTGGGAATATCATCCTGTCTAAGTTACAGCAAAGAGAAAAAGGCAGGTATTTAACAGGCTGGGATACCCCGGCTYAGGGCTTTCTTTTAAGCATCAGTCAAAAAATTACGCTGTCATGATGAGGATAACAAAAAYTTATGTGACATGACATAAGAAGGCCAAAATGTTTGTATCAGATGTGAGCACAGAAGAATGCTGAAATGAGAAATTGGCCTAGGTAAATCATGAAATTATCGAATGGTTTAGGTTGGAAAGGGCCTTAAACTCATCCAGTTCCATCCGCTTCACTATCCCAGRTTTYGCCAGGGCCTCATCATCCTCACAGGGAGGAATTTCCAAGAATGTCCAATCTAAACCTGTTGATGAGAACAAGGGGTTGCTGAGAGCAAGGTCCAGCACAGCACCTCTCCTCATTGACTCCTCTGTCACTTGTAGAAGGAAGTTCTCATCAATGAATTCCAGGAATTTCCTGCAAAACTTCCATGTTTAATTGATTGCACTGTGTGACACATCCATAAATTGGATATTCTTGGGATGAATTTTGGTCGCTGAAACCTGCTGGCAGGAAGTGTCTTGCACTAGTGCCAGAAAGCTTTCTTATCTTCCAAAACACCATGGCCACAGGTGGGATATGTGTTGAGAAAAGCGCATGTTCTAGGCTAACTCCTCACTTGTGACCAGTGATTTATTCTTCTTTCTGGTAATTTTCTTTCACAGTTCATAATAGAAGAGTGAATTTTTATTCTACTGTACTCATTTCCCAGATGTTCAGTTCTCTACACTTGAGTGCCCTCTCACTGCAGTGTTTAAAGAATYTCTTTTATTTGAATAGCTTTACATATTTGATGCCTTTGTCTTGATTTGTTCAACTTCTGCRTGTGACATTAAAGGATTTTTACCTCCTTTGCCCTTTTAATTAAGGTGCACTTTGGCGCCCACATTCCCTGTGATCCTTTTCATGGTGGCATTCTGTGCTTTCTGCCTTAGAATGAGGATAGGGTGATTATAGATGTGCAGGACACCCACCCTGTGTTGCTGTTGCTTCAGAAGAGYTCTTTGGAAGGACCCAAGTTCAGAGGAGATTCATCTCAAGACTTTTCCAGATGTATGTCTAGGAGTTGAATGGCCCAGATGCATCCACAGAGTTGTCCTTGAAATAAAACTTGGAATTGCATCCCAGCACTGTGTTTTATACAGGTGATGCGCTGGCTGCCTCCTCTGTGCCTGTGTAACAACCAATATGCTTTCAAATGGGAAAGCGGATTTTGGTAATTTCTTTACCTATCTTTCAGAGTCTTTCTTGGTCATTTCTAACAACATCTCCAAGAAGTAGGAGCCTGTATTTGACACAGCCCTTGGTCCAGGCTCGTTATCCCCAGGGATGCAGCAAATACTCCTGAAGTTCCCTGGTGTCCAAGCACATCTGGCTGTGAAACTCAATAAGGCAGTGGGTATGGAAAAGAAGATAAAGATCCCATGTCTGGATAACGTTATACTTACTGACATTTCCAAGTCCATACAGTGATTCTCAAAGCAAGTGGTAATAATTCTGCATGGCAGGAACTGAGGAAGGGGACAGGGATCTGACTACACTTGTGAATGACATCCTTTGGCAGTTGACTCCTACTGACCCATGGCCTCATTGGGGAATAGTTATGGAAGAAGGATGAAAAGGAAAACAGTCCTGGAAAATGTGTGGGAAGGAACATTTTCAGTGGTTCCTGCAGGAAAAGCTGCGAGTGTAGCCATTTTCTTTGCCTACACTTACATTCTTCCCCACCGAACGCTGATGCAAATCTCAAAGTACCACCCAGGGGCACCAGGAACATCTGTGATAAACATCAGAAAGCTCCATGTYCTATCCATGACTTGTCCACCCCCACTAGAGGCCAGGGAAAGCTTTTCCATGTCTCACAAGTCCCTCATACTCCTGTCTACAGCATCTGACTGGGAAAGTGTTCCAGTTTCACTGTGTGTAATTCGAGTATTCTTGCTAGAAAACAGCAGGCTTGGCCAGCTGCCAATTTTCAAGGAAACTGGCTTTTCAAAACCACATCTTTTAGCTGACCTGTATTGAAACTTTCTGTCTTATCTCTTTGTTTCTGTAGCCTTCATCTTTAAATAATCAGCTGTTTTGTTTACTAAATGTTGGTGGTGGGTACTGTATTTCCACTACATTAGCTCTACTCAGGGGAAAGTAATAGCTCTGGATTGAAGCATAAGCCATTTGTTTTTCTGTAATGAGGAACGCTCTGCTGACTGCCTTCAACTGATGAGATGAATTATGTTTTATTTGCCTTGAGAAGAACTGTACTTAAAAGCAATTTTCTGAAGAGGAAATGAGGCAGAGAGTGYAAAAGTGGGGCAGGGGGGAAGGCTTTATCCCAGTTAAAGCATTCTGACCTGCATTTTCACACATTTCTTGACTGAATAATCCTGATGTTTATTGCTGGAAATCTACCAGACTAAAGATTAATTGCTGGCTAATTGCTTTATGTCAAGAAGCTGCACAATTATATCTCAAATTTGCTACAGTGGAAATTCTAAAATGGTTGTGTACCTTCCTTCCCTAAATGTACTGGAGAGTTTTATCAATGGCAAACACAAGTCTGGTAAGCCCTTTCAGCAGGAATAAACTGCAGACATAGGTGTTTCTTTAAGAGTTGTTTCCATTACTTTGGTACCTTCAGTTGTTTAAATTTGTGATGATCACTTGTATGTTTGTCATGCTGTCATTGAAATCACCGAGGGAGGGATGAGCACCCCAGGCTGTTATTTTGTGTATTTATATATAGGCTGTTCCTCTGCATTTCTACAMCAGTGCTCTGTTCAGAAAGGGGATTTCAAACACCCTGGGTTTAAAATTATTCCACACATCCAGTGGACACCTTTTCCTTTAAAGAAATTCTTTCCACAATATTTTATCCCTTGGCTTATGTCTTTCTTAGGATAAATTACATATTTCCTTTACACAAGTAGTTCTTGCTTACATTCTTCCGAATTATGCTAAGTGATCTCTTCCATTTCTTTATCTGCGAGGTGGAAGCTTTTTACTTTTTTTTTTTTTTAAATTAATTGACCTCTCTCAACCTTAATGTTCTCATTAGTTTGTCATATATGAGTTCAATTTTGTGGGAATTCTCTGGATTTTCTCCTTTTGAAAGATTCTCACACAGTAATACCATGAAATRTTCTTACCGAATATAAGTTAGCAATCCTTCTGGAGAAACCTGATTTCCTGGCACCTGTGAAACACACCTGAGGAGAAAAGGCTGCCTTTCTTGGCCACACTGAGAAACTGGATGTTTTCTGAGTCAGTCACAATTCCCTGATGTGGCAGAGGGAGTTCCGTGAGTGCTGTCCAAAAAAGACAAGACTGCCCAGGCCTTTGAATGGCTTCTACAAGACCAGACTCATGCAAGTTCTTTATTTTTTTTAAATGGAGCATGGCTTAGGCACTCTATTTTTCATTAGTTTGTATTTGCTTCACTGAAAATGCCTCCTGAAGAAGATGAGAAGCCTTTGGCATTTTGCACTGTTCAGTGGTTCCTGTATTTTTCATCTGTGCTGTTTCATAGATGTGCAGTTTGCCCTTTCTTTGAGGTTTTTGTATCTTTGTGGTATGGAAAAATTTCTTATTGAAGGATTGTTAGGCAGAAAGCTCTCTGAATTATTACATGCTTTAAGGTAAGAGCATGAACACCAATAGCTGCAGATGTCCTTTGGAAAGGGAGGTCACWGCTTAAGTGGGCAGGAATAGGGAAAGTGTCCATCAAACACACTCAGCTGGAATGTTGGGAGAAATTCTAGATGAGAAATTCCMAATTCCCTGTTTTTACTTTCTTGACAATATAAAGTGAAAACACAGTTTGGTTTAATTTTATAAATGGGAAATGCCTAATTATAAAATGAGGAATAAATTCTCCCCTCTGTYGAGGGGCAGCACAGCCCATGCTGAACTTGCATCCTATTTTGATGTTAAAAATGAGAATAGCCGTTACTAGATTAATTTTTCGGTTTGGGCAAGGCAGCAGTGCTGCCCCTGCAATGCATTAGGATGCTTAAAAAGACACTGAAATCAGGGTAATGTTATTACTGATTTCCCTCAGTTTTGTTAATATTGGACAACTTGAAGTCAAAAGCCTTTTCTTTCTCTTAACTGTAATTTCGTGGCAATTCCTGTATCCCTTCAGAAATACTGCTGACCTGGGCAGTGTTTTCATGTAATTSCAATGGTACATCAGGCCAGTCCACTATGTTTTATATTGGCAGATGGCTTCTAAAAAGAAAAGACAGAACAATCCTTAGGCCTCACACAGTTATTGGGGATTTATCTTTTTGTGCTCTGGGTGAGTTCATCAGAATTTAGAGATGCAATTACAGTTTACCTTCAGACTAAGCATCATCTTTATGTTAAGTACTCCTTGAACTGTAGGAAGCAGTATAAAATAAACTGCATTTGTTTTGCCCTTAAATCTTCCYTCATTTCCCTGTAAAGCCCTGACAAGACTGAAACCTTCAGCTTCAATGAAAGAAGCAGCAGACTTTGATAAAACAGCTGCTCCCGTTATCTGATTTAATGGTGACMATGTACTGAATGTTCCCGTGGTGCAGAAGGTTTCCAAAGGAGTGTGCTGTCTTGTGAGYTTGCATTTAGAAATTGCCTTCATCCTTCAGAGTGCAGTGAATCATTGGAGGGGGTGAAAAGCTGCAGCAGCTGAGTGGCACGTGGTAGCAGCAGGCACAGAAGCTGAAGGGAATATTATCTGCAGTGGGAATGTCAGGAGGAGATGGAGGAAGAATTCAGCTGTCCAAGGCTGCCACTGCAGAAATACTACTCTTATTTTATATACCATGACTGAAAGGAGAAAGGGCTGATTCATTCTTTCTCTGCCTTTGCATTATTTATGCCAAACAAGTAGAAAATAGCTCTCTTTTCATGGCATTTTGCACTCTCTTTGCAACAGAACAAGCAAACGCAAACTAATATTCCTGAGAGTCCCACAAGATAGCTTTGGTCTCATGTGGGTTCTCTGAAAAACCTTTGCTTTTGTGTCCCATCAGGGTTTGCTGGCATATGATCTCTCATGAGATGATGCATATTTGGAGAGCCAATGTAGCATCTTGGTAGACAACAAGCTTTTTAGAGACATTAAGGTTTTTGCTGCCTGGGAATTCAGTTCCTACAGTCCAGCCAGCTCCCACCAACACCTTTGTCCATGAATAAATTTCTCTGCCTAGAAATCCATTTCCTGGCCTAGCCACCTTGATGAAAGATGTGATCAGTCAGGTGCAACTRAGAGCAGTGAAGTGGCTTTATCTTGTCGTAACTTGGGCTAAAGTTTCAGGTTAATGAAGGATGTGCAGCTGTGTGTCAATTTAAAATAAATCAGGTACAGAGTGTGGTGTATAATTGGGAAGGCTAATGATTTTCTTTATCCCTAAGAACCTTGAGGTTTATCTAGATTTGTTTGTCAGATAAGCAGAAAGATGGTAATCCCTTAATCAAGCAAAAAAAAATATATTGCCATTAGGATCAATTTCATCTTGCATGTGTCTTTTAGTATGTTTAATTTATGTCACAGAATTTCTGCTCATACGTAAGTACTGGGCACATCAAAGACAGAACAATCTCTAGGAAAACAAGAGTCTGTGGCAGTAAAAATATTTCCCAACTCAGTGTTACTGGTGAGTAAACCACAGAGTAAAGGAAACACGCCCAAAACACAGAGCTACTGTAMAGTCCATCCTGTTGCCCCAAGGCAGGTTCAGCTCTTCAAGGCACCCACGCTTTGCATCCCTCAGTAACCTCTCCCAGTACTAGGGGATCCTGTCAGTAGACTTGTTACCTTGGAATTGTGATTATCCTTTGGAATCTGGATCATACCTCTTCAGATCCCACAGCCTTTCTATTCTATGGATTCTTTCTACCTTTCATGTTGTCACTGTGCTCCACCCCCATAGCACCGCCTCCAAAAGAAAAAAAAAATGAAAAGAGAGGAGCTTTTTGGTCATAACAGTTTCTGTTCATTCAGTTGAAGTTGCTCAGTCATGCTGGGCAGAAACATGTCTTGGAAAGAGCTATGGATTATACTTGCAGGAAGAAAAGGTCTGAAAGATGGCATGAGAGGCCAGCCAGCTGCACACATGTTCAGTTTTGCAGGGCTGCTGGTGGCACTCAGCCACTGCTGATGGGGTTATTGAGATGCCCCATCCTTCCATCCCAAAAGAAGGTCCCCACTGGACTCCTCTGACATGAAAAAAGAGTGACGGTAGACAAGAAGCAGCAAAGGAAGAGGAGGTGGAGTAAGAAAGCCCAGTTCCCCTCCTCTTTGCAAGTACTTTGTAGAACTATCTAGAAAATTGCTTGAGTCTAATGCTGCACTGGCTTTCCCACTCCATACTCTGCCCTCCTGCTGTTTAGTTCCTGTTTTCATGCTACAGGCAGGCCTCCAGGTCATATAGCAAGTAGTGGCAGGAGATGTGGACACAGAAATTTTGGTGGTTATCTGAGGAAATGAGTGGTTGGAGAGAGGATTTATTAATCTCTTCAGAGCAATGCCCTCTATACCCTCTATATTTTAATTCTGTTTCCTCTGGGAAGRAACAAGGGAATGGACTATTTTATCATCTCATCTGTGTCCTCCCAGACAGGAACTCTTTTGTGCCAGCTGCATTGATTGATGCAGTCAGACTGGCTGCTAATCAAAGCAATCTCAGCAGCCTAATTCTGTACCTGATCTCTCTCTGTTTGTGCTTCAAGGTCTTTGACAGAGTCCGAGAAGATTGCCCTAATTTCCACGAGAAGATTAAGCCTATTAATGCTGAACTCACCCAGCCCAAGCTGGCCATCAGTGCTGAAGATGAGGAGGAGCTTCTGACCCGGGTCAATGTTGTCTTCCACTGTGCAGCCACAGTTCGCTTTGACGAACCCCTCAAGTACGTCCCGCTTTCTGTGTTTGCTGAGTGTGATCCAGGATGCACCATGGCACTGCTCAGAGCATTCCTTGCATGTCTGCAGTGGTAATTCTCCTCTTTCATGGTTGAGCTCCCCRTGGTTCTGCACTGAACATGCAGGGGGAGTGCTCTGAAAATGTCGTGTGCGTGTGCTTGTCAAAAGTGAGCTGTCTYGGCACATTCCCATGGGAAGAAAAAGGAAGAACTGTGGGATTGGGTTGTAATACAGTAAAGGAGTTAAGTGTGACCTAAAATCGGGGTGGGGAAAAGTGTGGTCAACAGGGAAATGTTTTGGCAGAGCTGGAGACAGCTGGAAGTGAAACTATATTGTGTCTGTCTCTGAAGCTGGTGTTTAATGGCCTTTCTTTGTCACTGGGTAGCTGCGGAGGGAARTGAGCTGTGGTTTGAGGAAACACAACCTTTAAAACACCAGGTACTCCATGTCATTAACTGTTTTCAGTAAGTGCTTGGTTTCTGAAGGAGTTCCCTTGGGAGTGCTGGTCCAGGCAGGCTCTTCCATTAAGAAAAACCCACAGAAATAAGCCACTGAAATAAGATTAGATGTGGAAGTGCTTCTATGCAGATTGCACAGGTCAGCAAACCAGGTGGATTAYCTTCATTGCTAGATCCTCATAGATCTTTTGAAAAACACTAAAGCTGTGATAGTAGAAAACACAATTCTTAGTCCTCATTTGCTCACACATAGACTAAATAGATATCCACTATGTCCACCATAAATATTTGCTTTTTTAGAACAACTAATTAGAGAAACACCAGAAGGGAAGCAGCTTTTGATGTAATCTTGCGCCAATATGTAAGTAGCCATAAATGTTCTTAAATCAATGCACAAATGAACCCACTTTAAAAATAAAACTCAGGGGCATGGAACATGAAAGGGAAGCCACATTTTTAATAAGGAGGATAGCTAGAAAGAAGTTGAAAGTTAAAAAGGTCATCAGTTTGCAGGCAGTGTAGAAATTATTTAAAGACTGATTGTATGTGATCTGTCAAAATCTGTCTAACAGAACAAGGAAAATTATAATTAGAAGGTAAAATATGAGAAGTTCTTCAAATCAAATTATTTGTGACTGAATAATAAAATACACCAGATGGGTAAAAGTTTTAGCAAGTTAAATGTGAAAGCACAATAATGCTGCTCAGTTAAGAATTTCAAGCAGCAACTTGATAATGACACAAAATTACTTTTTTAACATGGCAGAATCTCAAAGATTACAACAGAGTATGTAAAGCCAGTAGAAGACGAAGGGACAAAAGCATTGATGTGAATATACTGGGAAAGCAGCAGTGGGGACACTACATGAATTATTGGCATCAACATGCAGTACATTTAGGGAATTTTCCAGGTGGAACTCTTGAGGGCAGAAATCTCAGAAATTGTGTTATATTGAAATATTAATAGATGGTGTTTTAATAGAAATAGAAGAAAATAAAGAATGACTAAACAAATAACAAACCACCAGGCTTAGATGATATTCCCTTTGAAGGCTGAAGGAGCTCTGAGCATCTCAGCAGAAATCCATGCTAGGCCCCTATTATGAGTGCAGTTCTACTCACTCCTTCTCAGAAGGGATGCAGTCAAACAGAAGTGTACATGGAAAAGTAACTTTTGTCTGAAGGATAGCTCAAGTAGAAGTGTTTGTCCTGCTAGAAGGGCAGAASGAAATAGAAATCTACAAAACAACATGTCAAAAGAAAAGTATCTCTGGCTTTAGATACTGCGATCCAAATATTGATCATACTCTGTAGCTAATTTTTTCCTTTGGAYTATTTACCATTTCTCTTCAACATAATTAAGGTTTTTTAGTGTGTGCTTGATAGTATAATTCTGAACGTTGTACATCTTTGAAAGATTCTACTCCTGGGCTGAGCTGATGGCATCTTTCTGGGCCTTTACCCTTCTATGCAGGAAAGTGTTTTTCTTCCAGTACAAAGCATGCAGCAGAGTCTGCTGGATGAGATCTGTTGCAGATTGTCTCTAGGACAACTTCTAGCTATGCTGGGTGCTGGCAGGTCAACCTTGTTAACCACGGCATTCTTTCTCTTACGTTTATCAGTTCTCATCTCCATTCCTTGGCAATTTAGGCTGCTATCTCTAATTGTGTCTTCTTTGATTWTGAATAGCTTCAAACTTAATGCAAGTGGGTTTAGATTAGGTATCAGGAGGAAATTCCTTACTGTAAGAGTCCTGAGGCCCTGGCACAGGTTGYCCAGAGAACCCGTGGCTGCCCCATCCCTAGAAGTGTTCCAGGTCAGGTTGGATGSGGCYCTGAGCAACRTGGTSTGATGAAAGGTGTGCCTACCCATGGCATGGGGTGGAACTGGGTGATTTTTAAGGTMCTTCCAAGCCAAGCCATTCTGTGWTGCCATGAATCTGTTTTTCTGGGCCCCAGGACCCTTTCTGGCTTTCTGAAACCATGTGTTCATCTGGTTTAGCAGTGGTCCCTCCAGAGAACACTGAATGGGCACCATAGGAACCACAGTGCCTCAGTGTTCCAGGGAGAGGTGGCAAACATATCACATTTAGAGATGTTAGTGAAGACAGAGTGTTACTTATGACCCTTCAAATTGCATTAAAAATATTTGAGAGACATTCATGTCTGGACCAACAAATCCAACAGCATTGCTCTGAARGCTGGTTTCACACTTGCATTTCACTCACACTTTCTGCTCCCCTGGGTCCCCTCCCCTGACTTCCCTGTCCATTATGTGGTTTGGATAAGGCTTGGCTTTCATCCACTCTTCCCAGTGAAATGCCTTGTGCTTGTTTCCCCTTAGACATGCCCTGCAGCTGAACGTGATGGGCACGCAGCGGCTCCTYGAGCTGGCCCGGCAGATGCGGAACCTCGAGGCCTTCATCCACATCTCCACTGCCTATGCAAACTGCGTTCGGAAATGCATCGAGGAGATCATCTACCCACCCCCAGCCGAGCCCCAGAAGCTCTTTGACTTAGTAGAGTAAGTAGGAACTGCATTGCCCCTTCCAGTATTGGCTTCCCTTCACGGCAGACCTGGGAACTGTTCACACAATTTTGTGGGATTTCTGCTCAGAGTTGCAGTTACTGCTGTTTCTTTGTGTTTTTTTAAAGACTGGTTTCATGGGAGTCCAGTATTAAATTCTGCAGGAGTGTATTTTCCACCAGGAGTGCAGTTGCTGCTTTCTGTAGCRCTCAGCTCTGCTGCTGCCTTAGTAAGAGCTGATTTTTTTTCATATACCATGTACTATTTCTTTTATCGCTTCAGCTTCCCAACATTGATTCCACTTCTTTAGAAATCCTGTGGTGTTTAACTGGAGTTATATGGGGCTGAGTAAGAAACAGGCTTTTTAGACMGTTTGATGTGAATCATTGAGGTTGGAAAAGATCTCAAAGATCACCAAGTCCAGCCTTTGATGACCACCTTGTCAACTAAACCAGWGYACTGAGTGCCACATCCASTTGGATTTTGAACTCTTATAGGGCTGGTCACTCCACCTCCTTCCTGGGCAGCCCCTTCCAATGCCTGACCACCTTCTTAGTGAAGAAAATCTTCCTGATTTCCACCTGAACCTCTCCTGGCACAGTTGGAGGCTSTGTCCTCTCATCCCAGACAGGAATCCAGGACTTTGATGAAACAACAAAAAAAACTTTGTTAACTGAATTGACTAAAATAAAGAATAATGAAAAAAAATAAGAAAATCAGCTGATAAAGGCCCCAGGAAACCTTCTCCTTAGAATTTTCCCACAGCTGTTAATTTGTTTTCAATAATTTTTTAGTGGATGATTGCTAATCAGGAGTGTGGAGACGGGCCTGGTTACCTCAGAGGGTGCAACTTCTGCTGCTTCATATAAAACACTGAAAATTCATGTATCATAGCTTGAAAATGCAGCAGAGAGGATGATGTTTGAGATACACGTTTTATTATTCACCGTGTAAGTGAAAGAAATAGTGTGTGGATATCAGGGTACAGAAAGTTTCAGAGTGAGGGGAGTAACAGATAGCAGTATTTTACCTTCAAAGGGGAGGGAGGGGAAGCCGACGGGAAGATACAACCTGCCTTTGAAAATGGGGAGAAATACGGGTCATGTTTTGCRTCAGCCAACTGTGGATGATTTCCTTCACAAGCAACCTTTGCCTCAAAGTGCTCCTCTGTGAGTGCTTTAGAAGAGATAATTGAACAACTGGATGCAATAACAGATCCATTTAACAATGCTTTTGGCCATGCACTTGATATATGCCTATGACTATTTATTCACTTGAAATCTCAAGGAGGACTCCCAGCTGTTTCTTTTTCTGTTCTTATCCTCCTATTACATCTTGCTGTTTCAGTATTCTGGTACTTAACCTGCAAGTAAACCCTGAGGCTTAAGCTGTGTAAACCAAAAGTCACACTTCTAAGTGCTGCCAGGCCAATAGGGGAAACATATAATCTGCTGCATCAAGCATGGTTTGCCTTAATCTAAAGCTGAAGGAAATCAGCTTTGAAGGGTGTGCTGAGGTAAGGAACACAGCAAAGTCTCAGCTGAAGCTGTGGTTTTGTTACTGCAGAAAATATAGATCTGTCATTGCTTACAAGAAAGAGTCTGATTAATGCAAAGCCAATAACACAGAAAGTTGTGTGTTCTCCTGTGGCAGAGTAATTTGGTGCATGTAATGGAGAAGTTACCAATTGTTTAATTTGCATCATTTGCTGTAAAGGGGCAAATGCAGCAGCAGCTTTTGTGAGTTAGCATTCCAGAATCTTCCAAGTAGGTCACAGAGCAGTTCTCCTTGCTAAACTGTTAGCTCAGCTCCCATGATGGGAATGCTGGTCAGTCAAATTACCTGACTGCCTGGTGCCCTTGGGACAGGTCCTCTTGGTGACCTCTTCAAGTAATGCAGAGACCTCTCTGGAAGGATGAGGGCAAGGGCAAATTGCCTCTGCTTGTACTTCTACACCTGGCTTTGCTTAGAGAGAATGCAGACCTGCAACTCCCTATTATGAAAACAAACAAAACTTTTAAAAAAGGGAAAAAGATTGGCACACAGCTTAACCGAGTTCCCAAATGAACTTAAGTCTTCCTCCAGGCTATGCTGAAATAGCAATCTCCTTTTTGTAGGCTGGTAATTAGCTACTCAACAGATTCAAACAATAGCAATTTAGCTGAGACCCTGAGGTTCAATGGCTGCCTAAGCAGGCTTTGCAGATTATGTCAGTATTGTGTGCTGCTTGTAACCTCTGCATAGTTCAAGTTCATATTTTGTGTTTCAATGCTTTTTTCTGCCTTGTTTCTGCAGCATGGGACCAGGCTTGCAAAGGAAGGAAATTGTGCCTCCATAGGGTTTTTTTTTTTAATTTAAAAAGAAAAAAAACYCAACTATATGCTAAAAATTTTCAGATTTTAAACTCATTCCAAAAGGGAGATATTTGCTGCATCCAGCCCTCCCCTGTGAATCAGTACTTTCTCAAACAACAGTTTTCCATCTGTGCCTAATGCAAGCCATCTGAAAAGTGCTGTGCCACCTGAGCCACCAGGTCTTTGCAGGGTTGACAGGATCAAGCAGTTCYTCAGGTGTGACAGTCGGCATCGTATTTCTCTCCCCTTGACCTCTTGCCCTTTTCTGAAATTCAAGATAAGGAGGGGTGAAGTGAGGATCTGCAAGAAGCAGTATCCTTGCAATGCCCCTGCGAAGAGCCCACCCCTTCAGACTGAACTATAAGCCCGTTGACTTAATTACAAATTGGATTATAGGAGCTAATCTTTGATTCTGTGGTGTAACACCAGGCTGCAGGGAGCCTGTCAGGGATTGGCAGTGTTGTGCAAGGGCTCTGGAAGCACAGCCAGTTCTTGTCCTTTAGACCCAGATGCTGGCAGGACCTGTGAGGTCCTGGTGCTGTGCCAGGGAAGAGTCTTTGGGCTTTAGGCCCTTCCTGCAGCACCATGGGGGTAAGGGCTGCTTTCTAAAACCTATCTGCATAACTACTTCTGATGGATTAGGTACCTGAATACCTTAAAAAAATAAAAAACAACTTCAGCAGAGTTCTCTTGGTTTTTTTGGTGGTTTGTTTTTGGTTATTTTTTTTTTAAGCGCCAGCAGTTTCCTATGTGAACAAACCTGTGGAAAGCCTGCTGGAAGGAACATATAACACTGTAAATKATGGAAATCTACTGCTGGAATAATATTCCTGTAAGATGTTGTTCCAGCTTTTGAGACCTTTATGTTGTTACATRAATTGCTCACTCAAGGTTACCCGGAATACCTGGAAATGTGTTTGGGGGTATTCAGTGACTGTATTGGCTAAGGATGAGCAGTGCCTAGTGGGATTCCTGGCTGGGAGAGCTCCATCAGGCTCTAAACCATGACAATATTTATGTACAGATTGCAGTGAAGCATTAACCACACGAGAGATTGCTCTAAAGGGAGTTTGTAGAGGTACCTGAATTGGAACTGGACRTGGTAGCATGAAGCTCACCAGGCTTTATTTTGCACCTTGAAAACAAAAGTAACCTTCTCCCACAGAACTGTTTTAAGTCCAAACCTTAAATAGCTTTGACAGGCTTATCCTCTGTTTCAGGTGAGGATTCCTGCCTCACTGGTGTGTTTTGCCTGAGTCATTTTCTCTCTCTGCATGGTGGACGATGATGTTCTCTTTGTTTCTTGTAGGTGGTTGGATGAATCCATCATTCAAGACATCACACCCAAGCTGCTTGGGGAGTGGCCCAACACCTACACCTACACCAAAGCCTTGTCAGAATACCTGATTCAGCAAGAGAAAGGAAACTTGAACATTGCTATTATCAGGCCATCCATCGTGGGAGCCAGCTGGCACGAGCCTTTCCCAGTAAGTACAAATACACAATTCCCACCAAGAGCCTTTGGATGCAGCTGGAGCTGTGGTAGTGACAGGAATCTGTCCCTCCTTGTAGCAGTGTCTCGAGAAATAGGTATCCAGTTCATAGGAAAATGTGTGGAACGGGTGGAGAACCTGTGCTGGAGTAGAACAGCAAGCCTCCTTCAGCATCTTCAGGAAGAAATCCTGTGAAAAGACCACATTTAAGCAATAATAACAAGAGCTGGGATAGTTATGGCAGAATGCTGGGCTTGCAACTGATTGTCCATTCAGACACACAGTTTCTGTACCCAAAACGTGGGATCTGAGGGTCAGTCCTGGTCCATTCTGGTTGAGACAAATGTGAGGCGCACAGTAATTAAATGCAGCTGTACTTTTGGAATGAAGTAATTCATTAAGCTAAATATACTGGTAGGAATAATGTGCCCTAACACTGCAGCCAAATTGGAAAGGCAACACAAAGTCACCTTTGGCTTTCATGCAGCCTGAAGTGTGCCAGAGATGGCTGAGATACAGSCAAGGCTCTGGGCCAAGCTCCCCATCTTGGAAAGACAAAGAGCTCTGTTTGGTGTCACAACCTGTTCCAGGTGAAACAGCTCATCACTGCTCTGAGCTCCAGCTCCCACAAGTGGCAGCTTCCCTGACTTGAAGTAGGATGGGATTCAAAAGTGGAGGGGTGTGGTTTGTTTTAGTTTTGGGGCTTTTTTCTTCCTTGCCTTAGATATTAGCTGGAGTGACCAAATCACTCCTGGTGACAGCTGCATAKTGTCTGTTGAAGGTAAATACCACTCCAGCTGTTTTCAGCAAGTGTGGCAGCACTAACACTGTGGTGTTTAAAGCCAGATTTTATTCCTGAGGCCAGGGAATAGGAAGGAAATGGTTTCTAAGAACAAACTTGGATTCTGTTGTTGATGGGTAAATTGCAGGCAGTGCATCTCCTGGTACTGGTTGGCATCCTGGCCGCTGTCCCAGATGGGCTGGCGTCCATCTAAGCCTGTGTTTCCTTCCTYCTTTGTCTCCACCACACCACTGTCATCATTTTGAAGCCTGTGTAAGCAACATGTCATTGAAGGGAACACTAATCATTCTTCTTTTCCACAGGGTTGGATTGACAACTTCAACGGGACCAGTGGAATATTTATTGCGGTACGTCTGGTTACTGTTTAAGCTCCCTCCCTGTAAGGCAGAGTTTGAGTTACTAAAAGAGCAMTTCTGATGTTACTCTACAGCCCCACTTAGAAACTGTGTGCAGAAAAGGGCCACAGGAGTTTTCTGTGTCCGGGAGAAAGATGTCACACACTTGCCACACATCTGCCAGCTGGTAGGACCCAGAGGATGGGTTTGTGCTGAGCTCAAAAAAGGGCATTGAGAGAGTACTAATGTTGCTGGTTCACTAAACATGAATTGCAGTTTCTAAAAGCTCTGATAAAACTAAAGGTTTGGACACATTTGGCCACATTTTCAGAGAAAAAGCAAAAGATATATCCTTGAAATAAGGGTAATTCACAGATCTCACAGCTTGARTCTTTTAACACAACTTTATTTTCCAGGCCAGGTTACCACACCATCAATTCAAGGCAGCAGTGTTTATCCTTTCATTTGTCTCTGTGGGTATTGTTTCTGAATCCACCACTATCACTTGTTATCCCTCCACAATACCAACCATTCTGGGTCCCACTTGCCACTGCTTTGTACAAGATTTCTCCCTGTACAGACTACACCTAAACAATGTGTGTGATTGTTTCAGACTGCCAGTCACATGGGTAATTCACTATATTTTTTCCTAACACTGGTGTCAATGCCTTTGYAAAATGGTGAGGAACAAATTAAAAGATAAATAATAACTTGATTAAATATTCACTTTAAGATGAAAATAATCATTACAATGTAATACATGAAAATAAGAAAGTTTTGTACATTTTCTCCTGCCTTTTTTTTTWAACTAAAATCACTGCCTTAGGTCTCTTTGTCAATCCATAATGCTCTATAGCTGTGGGCAGATATTTATGTTCATGTATGAGCTGTTCAACTTCATTACTTTGTCAAACTATATTCTAATCAGCCTGGTGCAATGTATCAAAGGATTAGTGGTCTGCAGTCATGGGAGAGCAGAATAAAAGCCAAATATCTTGTTTAAAAAGCTAATTTATATCTGAAGTAGAGCATAAATAGAAACTGTTACAGTTACAAAATGCACAGGAAAAATAGTGTGTATGTCCCAGCTAATGTTTTCATCTGAATCCCATCTATGCATTTCAGAGGCATTCAACTTTTATTCCCAAATTCCTGACTTCTAAYCATGTCACAGTTTCTTTAAAAAATGCATTTTATTCCTTGATGATGACTCAAGAAGCTTGTACTGCCTCTCTGCTCTAGTCCCAGCTACTTGTGCCAGTTTCTGGGTTCTTTCATGATGTAAAACAAGATCAAGAAATGTTTTGCAATTCCTTCATTTTGCAGGTCCGTTCCTTACATTTCCAAGTAGGAAATGCAGGTTCTAACTTTGGTAATGACATTTGGTTGGTTTTTTTTTTTTTTCTCATTGTAAGCTTTGAGCATTAAAAATGTCTGTCACAAAATTTATCCAGAATTGGTTTTCAAAGAAACTTTGGGCCAGAATTCACATGCAGATGCAGCCTATGTCTTTAGATCCAAGTTAACTCACTGGAAAGTAAAGCCTGTGGGATTCTAGGGTCACTATGGGAAATAGCTTCTCTTTTTATATAAAAGATTTGACTTACACTGAGATGGTTTTGAAAAAGAGATGATATTTTTTGGTCCAGGTTTGAAGGTCTGAAGTTTTTCAGTGTAGCAGATAAAGAGACAATGAAATTCATGTCATCTACACTGAGCTCTTGGGTGACAAAATGTGATATTGAGAGCCAAGAAAAAGACAAAGAACAATGACAATGCAGGATGTAGAGACAAAGTTATTTGGAATGTTTTCTGGAAGGGAAGGGTATTTATTATTAGGGACTCAAGACATTTTTGTCTTCAAAGGAAGGAAAAATTAATAAGAACATAAATAAATGTGCTTGAATGTGGTGAGTTGCTCGAAAATGAACCCTTGAACATCTGAGTGATGCATTAGTTTGATTATCTTAAAGTTGTGTCAGTACAACTAGCTGTCTTGGCCAAATGCATTTTAAACTGTGGTTATTAGACAAGTAGTTTTATTTATTTGCTTTAATTAAGGATTGAAAAAGTAAAAGGAAAATGGTTCTGGTGGTTTGGTTTTGTGCATTTGAAGTGTCCCCCCACACAGAATGTTCACTTTCAGCTTCTAACCAAGCTCATCCCATAGGRAGAACAACCCTCAGATTCAGATTTGGTTCAGATGATCTTTGGTATCACTTGGGCAGAATCTGGACTCCAAACCTTGCAAAAACGTTTTTCTTCAGTTGCAGTGTTTGAGACTGATCATTTAATTCCATAAATAGACATATTTCTTTTAAATATTCATGAAATATGGGAGTCTAAGTTGTTCTTGATAATCTAATTATGTTTCTTTCGCCTACAGTTGCTCCAGCTGCTGTGGGGAGCTGTGTTTGTTGATTGAGGAACAAAATGAAATTAATTATATTTCTGCTGGAGTGTAATTAAGGCATTTTGTCTCACTGTTCCCTATTACATGCAAAGACCTTCCTCCCTGCAAGGCAGTGAAGCTGTAGGGCACAACTGGTTTAATTTGTGGTCTGGGCAGTGACTGGCCCCAAAGCACCTCAGCTGAAAGGCTGTCCAGAAACATCAGACTCTGAGCAGGAAATTATTTTCGAGGCTTCAGTTTGTAGTAGCTTCTGTTTCACTGAAGAGAAAATTGTCAACACCTATAAAWAGAAACCAAGCCATACCTGATGAARTACCACTGAACCATTTTCAATGTAAAAACTAACCTAAAAAACTTAAACCTGAAGTTAACCTTTGTTAAATATACAACGTAGGAAATCCCTAAATCATTCATATGTGTATGACYATCACATGCTGCTCTGAATATGTTTTGCAGCAAATCCATCAAACATCCTCATTTTGAAGACCTCWGAAAGGTCTTTAGTGTACCTGTGAAAATGTGATCACACAGTGGTCTCTAGTGGGTATGTGTTCACAGCAGTGGAAAAACCAGAGCTGAGCTCGGTTGCCTCCTTTGTTTCTTTTTGCCTTTTTCTTTTCTGCTTGAAAAAAGCAGGTAGCAAGAACCCAAAGAAGATGATAGTGATGTTGTTGCAAGTTTTATTTAATGTCTGAGCTTAACCATGGTACAACTTAGGGCAGCAGAAGTTAATGCATGACAGAGATTTGAGGAGGATGGAGTGAGCCGTGTGCGGAGTCTTGCACTGCTGTCTGTGTCAGAGTGGGATCCCTTGCCAGATGTACCAAGGATGAGATGGGACTGCTCAGAAGTCTTAATTCCTAAAAATCACATCATGCATCAAGGCCTAATTGCTCATCATGGAAACCCCTTGACAGGCATTCAGGTTAAATGTGTATATTCTGGGGAGCCTGATCCCCTGACAAATGYACTTCCAACCAAAGCAAGGTGAAAATTTTTTGTTCTTGCCTATTTCTTGTTTTTTCATTGTCAGTACTTTGTATTTTCACTAATTCCTTTTATTGAGTTTTGGTGGGTAATGTGCTCTTCAGGGTAGGTGCCATCCTTTGACTTAACAGTGTTTAACAGACAGCTTTGGAAAAGAGGAGAGTGTAAATACAWCCAAAGGAAAGGTAGTCAGCTTTTCAAAAAGCCTACTGGTGTCATTTCCAAAGTGACAACAGTCTTTGAGGGACACTCAGACCTCTGTCTGCCTGTGTCATTTAAGAAAATGTAACTTTCAGGCATCACTGGGAATTCTACATTAGGAAATTCAGATACATTTCTTTCCCAAGGTATTTTCTTTCATATTGAGTTCAGTTAAGAGTCCCAGCTTTTCTTGTTCTACACAGCACAGACATYATCATATTTCCAGGTTTCCTCCAAAAAGGCAGGACAGCAGGATCTGTGGGAGATACATCTTTGTTGTCACAGAAACCAAACAATTGTGCTGGCCTGTGCCCAGTGCATGCTGAGGAAGTTGTGCCAGTGAAACCTTTGCCCAGGCTGAAGTGGRTGACTGTTTTCCTGTCTCCCTGTGTCCCACAGGCAGGCAAAGGGATCCTGCGGACCGTCATTGCCAATAACGAAGCGGTGGCAGACATGATCCCCGTCGACGTCGCCATCAACCTGACGCTGGCAGCCGGGTGGTACACGGCTGTGCACAGGTGGGAGGGCTCTCCTTCTGCACCATTCCTAAAGTGCAGCAGAACTTTAAAGGGAACAAGGAGCTGGTTAAAAACCGGTGTAAAAGGCTGGTTGATTCGTTTTGTGGTTGGTGTTTCGTCCCTGTGGGTGGGCAAGGACTGAGCGTGTAGAAGAAGCAATAAAGGCAGGGTTTAGAGTTAGGAATTTCTAAATCTACTGGTGACAACTGTTCCTTGCCTCTCAGAAATCACTTTTCTGAAGGCCAAGAGCTCTGCAGCAGCTGTTTTTTGGGCCTCCTTTTCATTGAGTTGCTTTTCAAGTGTCTTGTGGAGTTTTCTTGGTTACAAAGCTCTTCTTTGTTTTCCTTAGGAAATACTGCACAATATAAACATGGGCTTATMGGTTATATGATCTAAAAAATCTCCCTTCTTTGCATTGTTGAGAAGGGTATGTAGAAGTGACACTATGGATTTAAGATCTTTTACTGTGAACYTCTGGCCTGGCTTTTAATCATTAGATAAGAATACAGAGAATAAACCACGAGTTATTTTGGAGGTTTTTCCAACTCTGAGAGCTCAAACCCAGGCAAATAAAAATCAGAAGTGTTTTACTTTGAAAGACAGAATAAGCCCTCTGAGCTGAGGGTAGAGCTACATCCAGTGAGCTAAATAAGGATCCTGAAAGGACCTTGAAGGGCAGCTCACCAGCTTTCCCCTGAAAGCATTATTCAGAAAAGCACCAAATTAAAACTGTGCAGTTTGCAAGTATACAGTAAGAAAAATTACTGATGTAATCACTTGCACCCTTGGCAAGGCAGGCTTACATCAAGAAAACTGATTAATTCTTGACTTAGGTTGAAGGAAGAAATAAAACCACTGTGATCCATGTTTAGTTCCATACCACAAACTTTGGTATTAAACAAGGAATTTTCTTGAAATTGATTGATTTTGTAATCCCTTCCCTAACAAATGAAGATTTTCTTCACATCTTAAAATGTGAATCTTTTCTCTTTTCCAGACCAAAAAACTTGTTGGTATACAACTGCACAACAGGTGGAATCAATCCTTTCTTCTGGGGAGAAATGGGTAACGTGTCACTTAAATGGAGAATATTTACAATTTTTTTTACCCTTTGAAGAAGCGGTTTCCACTATTCAGGTGTCATTGTGTGTCTGCCATCCAAACTACAGGTGGGGGGCCAAGCTRCAGTGGGTGAGGGTCTTGTGAGGAAAAGGGCACTTCCAAACCAAACCATTCTAGGATTCAGTGATATTATGGAAGTGAAGTGGTCTTTCTTTCCSCTCAGAAAATTCTGAACAGAAATAATTGGTGTACACTTGAGAAGGCAAATGTCAAGATCACAGTTGGGCTTCAAGAACAGTTTGTATTTTGATGGAGAATTTTGTCAGTGGAAAAAAATTAAGTTACTTTCATGGCTGACTCTTCTTCAACTGGATGTACTTCCAAGGCAGGGGTGAAAGAAAGGGAGGACAGATCCTGATATTCTTGCAGAGAAAAACTCATGCTGAAGCCAAGCAGCAGAATTTGTCTCAGCTGTGTACTGTGAAATACTGTGTACAGTCAGTACATTCATGAACAGGGCCCGATTTACTTTCTGGTACCCCTGCATTCATATCTTTGTGCTTTAAATACAGGAGGCTGTACTCCATCTCTCAGCCTTTGCTTTGCTTTTCCCCTTGCACTGTTTACATGGCAAACTAAGTCAGCAGAGAATTAGACCATAATTGCATTTACAGAATAAATGTCTTAACCAAGATATTTGATCAAGTGGTTTAGCAGGGAAGAGGTTTCAGCAATTGGCTGAGTGCTGAGAGCATCACTTCAAGTTCCTGGCTTTTTTTTTTTTTTTTTTTTTTTTTTTTTTTTTTTTGAGAGATAAAATGTTGTGTTTAGTCACAGATCTTCTGTGGCTTTTTCACAGGATTGAATTCAAAGCTCTTCACAGGTCGCTACTTCAGCAGCAGCCACTATAGTACTACTGTCTGAGGTTTGCCTTTCTTAACCCTTTTTCAGTGTAAATTTACTGATGAAAACAGCAATGTATTAATGCACTGTCACTGATTTTATCCTGTTCTTCTGCTTAYAACTGTGGATTTAGCCATGAAATCATCTGGGTGCAGCAGCAGCTYCCATGAGCAGCTCAGCTGTGTGATGGGACCGAAGGCAAAATTTTCTCCTTGGGTGACACTATGAAGCTCTTTCCACCATACATTGTAGGCATGATTTTCCTGAGAGCAGCATGCTGCAGAGAATTAGGATGGAGTATTAAAGTGCAAAATTTTGCCTTTAATGATATTGCCTGGTTGAAGAAATGAGTTTGGGAAAGTCTTACTTCATCAGGATGTTACGACTGCAACCCTCCAGTCTGAATCCTCAATTCAGTCTCCTACCAATTTCTTTTTGGGAAGTACACATAATTCCCAAGGAGTCAGGGTATGTGACTGGTCATCAAGGTGGAGGGTCCTGAGTGTCTGGAAGCTGCTGAGAAAGGAGGAGGAGAATGGGAGTCAGCTGGCATGGGACTGAGCACTTTAGTGCAAAGCAAACATGGGGTTTGCAGAGAGGAGGGTCTGAGGCACTGGTGACACCAGGTGACACCRGGACCTGCTGTAGGAAAGACAGGTGGATGCAACACTCAGGATTTTTCAAGGGGAGAAAGATGAAACAGAGAAACTGAGACTGGACTGGGCTGAGGATACTGATGGTAGGGAACAGAAGTGACTGAGATGGGGATGCTTTGATTACAAGGGCAATGAGCTTGGAGGGAGGGAGGGAGGAGGAAGATCTAGAAGAATTTATGCTCAAACATTCATCGTAAGATAGTACATTCTAAAGCTCTGCAGACACAGGTAAAAACTAGTATTAAAAGGAACCTTATAATCATTTCTTTTCTAAGCAGTGCTGTATCTTGGGAATTTCTTTCCTTATTTTCTCATTACTTTCCCTGCTGTTACAAGATGTGATCAAAAAGCTGAATTTTAATCTGAAGAAGCACATTCTGCTTTGCTCTAATGTAAATCTGGTTGGTCTGATTTTGTGAAGTACATTTTGCAGTTTCTCCTCAAAACTGAAACAGGCTGTAAAACAGTGTTCAGCGTGGCAAAAATTAATTTAAAATAGTTCTTGATAGTCTCCCTAGGTGAGATCTGTGTCTGATTCCCCRCCTGCAGAACCTGCCTTTGAGTTGTAAGATTTGGTGCTGCGTTTTTCTGTTGAGGTCAGAGGGGAAAGACCACCCACCAAGTTGTTTCTGTAGCTCCTAGAGGTGACAAATGTCTGGTTTGCCCCTTCTTAGAAGAAGTACAGCAAAAGTCGCTATTTTAAGCGCAGTAATGAGCTGACCACAGACACTGGAGAGTCCTGTCAGAATGTTATGACTGGAATCTGCTTATCTGAGGATTATCTGAATGTTTCTTGTAACTTGCAAATTCTCATCTGATTTTCTATTTGTAACATAAGCTTAGAGACTAAACTATAATATGAGCACAGATTGATGTCGTTAACTCTCAAATCATTTTTTTTTAAAGTGAAAAAAGCCCACATATTCTTCTTTCTTGAGCTCAGTGGTGCTCAGGAATAGGAGCACCATCTGTTTATCAGTCCCTGGGATGATGGTCTTATATTCAACTACTGCAGTTCTATTAAGCCTCTGCAATATGCAAATACCCCAGATATGCGTATCGAGATGCCACTTCATGGCACTGTGCCATTGCCAAACTCAGAATCAGACCCAACATATTTAATGCCTTAAMATGCAAAGGGAAGAGAAGATTCCCATCCTATCATTTGTTTTCAAGTTAAGAATGCAAGACAATTTGCTGCCTTAGAGCTGTCACCCTGTGTGTAAGCGACCTGTCCCTGACTCAGACTAACTCAGACATCAGCCCATTGGAAAATCTGATTGGAAATTAGAAATGTCATTTTTATTTTATGCTAGCAGATCAAAGTTTGCTTTCAATTATCTGAAGATATGTTAGGACTTAAGAATTTCTTTTACATCTGCTGCAGGCCAAAGCAGAACTGCAGCTCCTTGAAGTTCCCACAAYTGCCTGCTTTTCCTCATTTATGTATTGGTGCGTTGACAAGGAGGTTTTGTCTGCCACTCTTAAGTCTGGAGCAGGATTGGGCTTCAAATAGGCAGTAGACGCAGTCATCAATTTTCATGGCAGAAGGGATGATGTTGTCCAAGCTGTGGTGACACAGTTCAGAAAGCTGTGGGCTGGAGATGTAAAGCACAGTAACTGGGCACAGTAAATTGTGCCCAGCTGGAAGTGAGTGCTTGCCAGTGAAACGCCTGTTCCCTTGCAGGGCAGTATGTCATGTCCACGTTCAAAAGGAACCCTCTGGAGCAGGCCTTCCGAACTCCCAACACTCACATGACCTCCAGCTATTTGATAAACCAGTACTGGATAACTGTCAGCCACAAGGTGCCCGCSATCCTCTACGACCTGTACATGAGGCTCACGGGGAGAAAGCCCAGGTAAGGAACGGTGCCCTCAGCCTCCTGCACGCCTGTCACTCCTGTGGAGAGCAGAGCTCTAACCAGTGWTCAGAACTGGAGACTTTGAGCTTCTTCCCATTTCCTTGTCTTGAGAAAAATGAGGAAAATGTATGGCTGCAGCTAAGCACAACTTAGGGTTTGCACCCTTCCCATCACCTGGAGAACAGCACAACTCTTAAACTCAATTTAACACACTTCAGAGGTTCCCAAGACAGAGGAGGACTGGTAATGTTCTGTCTTCTCTATGTCCAGATTTCTACCACTTCAACTTTCCAATAGGATCACCTCTATCTGGCATGAGGTGGCATAAGGATTTGAGGCTGGCAAGGTTTAGAATATACCAGCTAATTTTTCCCCCCCTTGAATTAGATGCCTAAGTARCTGTTTCCTGAAATCAACTGGCCTGAAATCTAGGAAGCAGTTGTTTCTGAATATGATCAGATTCACTGTTAGAGGTGATATTTGAGACCTGGCAGTGGTATGGCTTGGAGGAACAGCAATAGCCATGTCCCATGTGGAAGGAAGCTTCTTGAAGGTAGTGTTACTCCAGACACTGTCCTCCTTTACTCCCTGCCACCACAGAGGAGGATTTATTGTGTTAACGTGAGAACAGGATGTGTTGATGTCAGCTGCTCTTGTGCTCCTCTGCTAGTTTAGAAAGCTGGCTTCAGCTGTTTGCAAGGAAATCCCTGGCATTACTCTGGTTTCTCCCTGACGTTCTGCTTTAGAGGCAAATTGGTCTGTAAAAAGACTTGCAGTTATCCAGGAGGAATTACCCTAGAAACAGAGGTAAACTGAACATGAGGCTGAAATGTCCAATCTCTGTTGAAATGGGCAGCACTAAGATCTTGGCACTGCCATTACAACTGACATTTCTTTTCGTGAATTGGCATAATTAACCAGTAATTGATTGGCATAATTAACCAGTGGACACTGCCTGCAATGGTGTATTTAAATGTCAAACAGACCTCAGCATGAGCTTCTGAACGTTGAGATTTGCAACTTCAGCAAACACGGCTCAGCAATGAAGCTGTGAGTTTACCAAGTCTTTTTTTTCTTTTAATATAATTCTTCTTTTCTTCCTACACACTACTTCAGCTCATCCAGGTATTGCTGCAGTGTGGTAGAAAGCACAGTTGCAGCTCATTGTTTCTTCTTTTCCCAGCTACCTGAATGTCAGACCTGTACATCCATGGGCAGTAAACTACAGCAAAAAAAAGAAAAAGAAGCCTTTTTAGGTGTAAGCTTGTTTCACATAAATTGCCAGATGTCAAGCAAAACTGCCCTGAATGGTTTTCTATGAGGGCTGCACATCCATCCATGACTTAAGAGCACAATGTGGTTTATATCCTTTGTAGTCTCCTGGGGCAGTCCTGTCTCACCTGAGATCTGCTTGTGCCTTGTGCAAGGCTCTTTAAGGAAGCAAATAAAGAAATCATTGCTCTGAAGAGTTTTCTAGAAGATAGAATGCATGTCTGAAGTRTGGCTCCAGTGAGCTAATACTTGATTTATTCCTCTCAGTTCCTCCACARTGGAGAATGAGACTTCCTGTAAGAAATCTTTGCTAAGTTTGTACTCAGTTGATTTTTTTCAGAAGACTTTTTACTTCATACAAATTTGTCAGTTTTTTTTAGTGTGGTCACAACATTTGAGGTCAGCCCGTTTGACATGAAACAGATCACAGAATGACAGACTGGTTTGGGTTGGAAGAGACCTTAAAAATTATCCAGTTCGAAGCCCCTACCATGAGCAGGGACATCTTCCAGTATCCCAGGTTGCTCAGAGCCCCATCCATTGGACACTTCCAGGGATGGGGCAGCCACAGCCCYATCCCTGGGCATCTCTGGGCAGCCTGTGTCAGGGCCTCACCTCTCTCACACAGAATTTTTTCTTATATTAAATAGTTGATTCTCTTGTCATCTCTTTTTTCTGGCAGTTTCCATTGGTCCTAAGCACTTGAAAGATCTTGGGCAGTCAGCTTGAGGGGCACCTTCAGATCTTTCCAATCTAGCAGCATACTTCTTTTCTCCCCAAGTTTCTGAAAGGTATTAAAATATTCACAAGGCTTTGCCCCATGGTGCTTGCCTACACAGGAGGATTAATCTGAAATAATTTTAAAGTAGTTCAGATAAACTTCATTCAGTCAATGTGCACGTAATTATTCAGAATGAAGGTTCATTTAATCTGATGTTCTGCTTGGCTTCTAAAATGAAAGCCACTTTAAGAAGGAGTGCCTATCTAAGGTTTTAGTGCTCTTTCCATTTGCTTTGGGTGAGCTGCACAGTTCTCCTCTAAACTGATGAACTCATTGTGTCTTTCTCTGCTGTGCTGAGTGCTTATCGTCGTGGCAGTCACGTCTGCATGGGGAGAGGTCAGCCTGGCACCATTCTCCCCAGACTGCCGCCTTTTATTTGTCACAGCAACTGTGTTACCCTCTGGGCAGCTCAAAATTTCACATGAAAACAGCTCTGTTTTCCATGGAAATCAGCCATTTAATGCTTTCTCTTGCYGTTACCCAGTCTGAGAAGACATGGCATCCTTTCAGAATTGACGGAGCCTTGTAYATCACACTTTAAAACAATGGCCAGAGGCCTTTTGTACTCATGACCAGTGGGACAACTATAAAATAATCCTGCAAGGTAGGACAGCATTACTGTCAATCCCCTTTTATATGGAAAATGGATAAGAAAAGGCCAAGACACATTAGAGGACCTGAACCTACATTTCCAAGGTCCTTAAGCAGTTACACCCCTGAAGCAAGGCAACAAAGACATGGGGCTTTTGGAGCAAGTCCAGAGGAGAGCCATAAAGATGGACAGAGGGAGGGCTGGAGCACCAATTCTGTGAGGTCAGGCTGAGAGARCCAGGACWGTTGAGCCTGGAGAAGAGAAAACGYRAGGAAAACCTAGTCARTTTTTCAGTACTTGAAGGAGACCAACAGGAAAGAAGGGGAGGGACTCCATCATGGAGTGTAAACATRGGATGAGGAGTAATGGCTTCAAACTGAATGAAAGTACATTCAGATTGCGCAGGGGGATGGAGCTGGATGATCCTTAAGGTCCCTTCCAACCCAAAGCATTCTGTGATTCTTTGGTTCTGCCTGAAAACTGAAGTTGAGCAAATGATTTCTGAGTTCAATGTCCATGCTGCAGATGTGGTCATCTCTGTACTGGAGCTAATTCCAAAAATCAGAGCCTTGCTTGGTACCCAAYTCAGGTGTGGGAACAGAAGATAATTCTTGTGGCATAGAGAGAAGTATCCTCCTTGGGAACAGAGGCACTACACCTTTAGTGGTACAGACTTCATCCTAGCTCACATGGGCGCTTCCCTCCTCAGTGGGACATGAGGTCGAGATGCAGCTTCCAACCCTTGTTTAGGTCAGACCAGTGAGTTGGACAGTGGAAAACACATTTACCCGTGTTGAAGCCAGCAGTAAAGCTGGGTAGCTTTAGGCTCAAGAGCTCAGCTGAAGCAGTTCAGACTTGCTGAGTAAGTTCGCAGCCTAGTGAGCAGAAGGGCAGTGCTCAGGGGGAATKGCAATGCTCATTCACCTCGACTGGCAAAAACACAAACCAACAACTTCTGCATAAAGTTAAACTTCCTGCTCACATCTGACACTGGTCCTTTGTTTCAGAATGATGAAGATAATCAATCGACTGCACAAGTCTATGACACTCCTGCAGTATTTCTCCACCCAGTCCTGGAATTGGTCTTCAGATAATATGAATATGTTAATGAGTCACCTTAACACGGAGGACAAAAAGGTAAATRTGCCCTGAATATGTGTTGCTAATCTCCAGTTCTGTTCATCTGCAGCAATTATTTTTGGTRTATTGTTGAGCTTTTAAATGATGTCTAGATGACTGGAATTGACTTTAACCTGAAATAATTAATTCATTTTAGGAGCTTTCTGTTTATTACAGGAGAATGTWTTCAGGTCCCTTCCAACCCAACCTATTCTGTGACAAATTCTTCCTCTCTACAAAGCCTTTCTTTGCTCTTGGAGACAGACAGCTGCCTGAGAGCTTGCTAACAATTTTTCCAGCATGAGCACCTAAAATGAACTGGGGTAATTGGCTCTGCAATGAGATTTTGTTTATGCCAAACACCAGATTACCCATTTCCTGGACTTCTGGTGATCTAGCTGCCAAAAGAGAACGCAGCACAGAGAGTAACACGGATGCCGAGGCACCTGTTGACTCAATGTCCAGTTAATTTCCTTACACATAATTCTAATGACATGTTCAAACTGCATGGATGTTTTTATTTTAATCCATTTGCCTGTGTGAAATGCCGTTTTTCTTCCATGATTCTCTCTGTGTGAGTGTACAAATACACATATTCATGGAAAAGTTGCCACCTGAAAGATAAACACCTTTCTCTTCTGCCAGCTAGCACTACATTTCTGCTTGCTTTGCCCAAATTTCCAGCTGTGTGAGACATTAATCAGCAGCTGTGAAATACAGCCTGGCAGTGCTTGAGAACTCAGTGRCTTTGAGAATTTCAGAGAGAGGGCCTTGTCAGGAACAGAGATCAATGAAGAATTGATGCYCCAAATGAACTTGTTTTGAACTCTGGTGTTCAGCTTTTGCTCTTTGTCTTTAAATCCCAGTTATACAACTTTGATGTTCGCCAGCTGCACTGGTCAGAATACATCGAGAGCTACTGCATAGGTGCTAAGAAGTACTTGCTAAATGAGGACATGGCTGGCATTCCAGCAGCAAAGCAGCATTTACGGAAGTAAGTCACACCCAGGACAGGGATAAGAGCTCCTGGCTACCTTTGGATAGCATTTGGGGAAAATAATTACAGCTACATTGCAAAATTATTATTATCATTATCATTATCATTATTTTTATTTTTAAAATGGAGATAAATAACTTACGTTTTATGGCAGCGGTTTGTCAGTATTTACAAACAAAGAATTTGCCACAGCAAGGAATCCTAAACAAGTTCATCCTTCATGGATCATTTTTAGGAGGCTCATAAGAACCTCAGGAACAGACTACTAACTGCCTCAGACAGTGGGCTATGGTGCTGYGATAAAGTTTACCTTGAAAAAAAAGGGCTCTTCTAAAAATGAAACAAGTCTTTAGGTCTTTAGGTGCCTTTTTTTCCCCTTGGTCAAGCACTGGGAAAATGAGAATTAGAGAATTGCAGAAACCTTTGCTTGGCAGAAAGAAGACAGGATCATTAGCATCTGAAAAACTAACTAATAAYACTGAAACAGATTCTGTAAACTACCACCCACTCCCCCTCAAAAAAAAATCCCAGTGCTGCAGTATTACAATAGTGAAGACAATTTATGGTTATTGAGTAATTTCACAATTCTAAAAGCAAGGTTTCACCCAAATAAGAGAAACTTGCTTGTTCAGCTCCTGTGAAAGTTCTTTAGCCTGCCCCAAATCCTGCAAGGTGAGAAATAGCCAATATACGAAACCAAAGCAGAAAGTATTGGACAAAGTCTGCCCTAATGAAAAAACTCACTATATTAATTTCTCTGGTTCGAAATGAGAGTAGAGGACAAGAGATAATTCCAGTACAGGTACTCCACCTATCCCATTAACTGTTCACTKTGCTCCAACTTCAGCACAATTCTTGGAAAGACCAAGGACTCCAGCACAGCATCTCCACTAAAACAGGAAGGGMAAAAAGCCCAAGGGCTACTTGTAAATAGGATTTCTTCCCAAATTACCTGTAGGAAATGCAGGRGGCTGGTGAGCTTCTTGTTGTTGGTGTGTTTCTTGATAAGATGCCTCTTTCCCAGGCTGAGGAACATCCGATACGCATTCAACACCACCCTCCTCGTGATCATCTGGCGCATCTTCATCGCGAGGTCGCAGATGGCTCGAAACATCTGGTACTTTGTGGTGAGCCTCTGCTACAAGTTCCTGTCCTACTTCAGGGCATCCAGCACCCTCAGGCACTGAAGCCATCCATCAGCAACCAGCCTCTTCCAGAAAGGAGCTCCATCTCCTCTAATCAGCAACTGTGGGCATCGGGGTCTGAAAGTAGCAGAAAAATTCACTCCCTCCAACAGCATCTGGCATTTATTGTGCACTGTTACATGCTCACCTTTTTAATTTTAACTAATGCTTTAATACATGGTGGTCTTTCTTCCATAGGACCAGGCCAATTTTTAAAGCCATAACTGAAGCTTTAGGAACAGGTCAAGCTGGAATCCCTCATCTAGAGTCAACGTGCAAGAGTAAGGATTAACCAAAGTCATTGTCTTCCCATCTACTACTCCCTAGGCTATCTTAATCCCATCTTCTTCCTCAAAAGAGGCACATTTAAAGCATGACCTTGGAAGTAAAGGATGCCACCAGAGAAGACCCAGCTAAGGAAATTAACCTGTAAGAGACCTTCCTAAAGCAGCTGTTCCGTCCTTCTCATTCAGTGAAATGGTACCTTATTGAAAAAACAAGATTGCACCTCTTTAGGTTTCCAAAACTTAGGAGGAGGAAAGATCAGTCACACAAGGCCAGCAAAAACACTAAACAGTTTTTGGATCTTGTCTTGAATTGCTGCTGTGGACTGATGCTTTCAAGCCATACCTGAAGACACAGATAGAATTCATGCACCTGTGTTAACTCTGCTCACTCACAAGCTGTTTTCTTACAGAGAGGTTAAGGTTTTTGTCCCTGTGGTTAAGGTTTCAGTCTATTAAAAAATTCCTGGTCTTGCATTTATCACATTTGCTTGGGATATTTTTGGCATCTTGAAAAATGCTGTATTAACTCTGAGAATGAAGAGAAGACTTCTTAAAAATTGGAAGAAGAATACAGAAATTCTTCCATTATTTTTGAGGAATAGGTCTTTTTCCCCTTGGATTTGCCTGCAGGAAATCTCTCTATATGTAGCTCAAAACCAGCCTGATACTGTGCTTTCATTACAGCTAAATCACTTTGCAGTTGATCATTTCCACTGGCAAACAAAGTGTAAAGACACRTGTGGAGGAAACATCACAGGGCCTGCTCTGCTGCCACTCCTGTCAGGAGGCATGAAAAAATCTGGAACTTGTTTTAATGAGAATAGGTTAAATGTTGGATTTTATGATCCTAAAGTCTTTTCTGACCTAAACAGCTCTGTGATTCTTTGACTTCTCTGTAAGAACAGTCATGCACTGTGAAGGTAACACATTTTGTCCTGCAATTTAGAATTTTCAGAATTTTAGAATTAAATTTAGAAAGTAAGCCATGGACCTTCCTAATGTTCATGCCTACTGGAGATCCTTGTTTCTTGTAGTGAATTATGAATTTCTGTGGGGGCAGAGAGAGAGCATTCTTCAAAGCAGCTGGTGCAACAACGGCCAGAAATTTACAGTGTTGCCAGGTTTTCAGAGTCAACTTTAATACTGAAATATTTTTTATTTGGATAACACTGAATAAACACTTCTAAGAYGGTCAGTCTCTGAAGCAGCTGGATTTTGAAACAGTGCTGCAGTCAGTTTCTCTAGTCTTGTGTCATGCCAGCTGTCTGCAAACATAATGCTACATCACAACAAAATGACACAATCGCTCTTTTGTGAGCTGAGAAGAGCAGAGTATTTACAAACCTGGCGTTCCTCAAAAATTATACTTGGCTTTGGCAGTGAAGACAAGAGTAAGTTGTGACAGTGTATTTATAACTCAGGCCCTCAAGCTGGTTCAAAGATCTTTCTAAAGGTGTGACGAATTCATCTTCCCCCCTATGCCCCAGGGGTCTAGTTCCAAGCAAAGGATGCCTGCAGCAGAACCTGACCACAACTGTGGTGTCCAGGGTGGCAGGGCTCCGGCATTGCCACTGACCTCTGTCTGTTTGTCACAGTTACTTCTGATCTGTGCTTAAACAGGTCAAACACTCAGTTTACAAAGATGCAGATTTCTGAAGCTCTTGCCTTGGAAATGTACTTCTTCAGTGAAACTGGTTGTTGGGTGTGTGTTTTCTAGCTTCAGGGCGTGCTGTGCAGGTGTCACTGTCTGGGAAACCTGGAGCTGTGGGTTCAGGGGCTGGGGGCCAATATTCCCTGTCCAGTTCTGCCATAGCAGTGTTTTGGTGAAGGCTGTGGCATTGTACTTGCTATCTTGGTGGCGCTGAGGCAGGTTGCTGCAGGGATTCCTCCAGAAAGACTGCATTCCTTCAATTACATAATCAGGTCAGCAGGCAGCTTGCAGTCTTCTCATAGGAAAGGCTTAAAAACAAAGCAAACCAAAACTGTACACCACTTTGAAACAAACTTCCACTCAAACATTAGGAAATTATTTTAACTCATATCCTGAAAGTCTTTTTAAGTGCCTGCCTTATGGATGAAGAGAAGCAGCAGTAAAGGTGATCCTAAGTCTTAGGCTGTGCATGTGGCAGACAAAAGGYTGGATCTCAGAAAAGTCAAAGGTGCAGAGCTGCTACACCTACATCAGTCAGCTCTCCTAAGAGTAGTGTCCCAGCTTTCCTTCCCCTTCCCAACTCATGCCAGGCATTCCTCACAATATGCCTGTAGGCATTCACAGTTSTGTGCACAGGCTGTTTTGTCCCAGCAGGTCTGAGGCATATTTTTGCATATCCAGACCTGCTTTTCTGAACACACAAAAAGATGCTTTACTCAGAACACTGGTGRCATGACATTTTAAGGAAACAGCCACAGAAAAGCTACAACTCGGCCCCAAAGAAACACCAGGAGCTGGCTGGTTTGGAAAAACAGCGCTGTTGCAGATGGTGTCTGCTCTTCTGGAGACCTTTCGTGGCCCACACAGCATTGCCAGCAGCTGCTCCACAGCTCTGGCCTTGCCTGGGGCGGATCAAGCTGTTAGCTTGTCTTTACACACGTAACATGCAGGGAAACCTGAATSTTTAATCCATTTTCTTTTGGCTTGAGATGTTTCCAGGTGGTTGTCTGAAGCACAGATGTATTTCAGAAAACCTCAGTGCAGGGGCAGTGGCCTTTGAGTGCCAGTTGTGACTGTCATCACCAGGAGCTGGGCATAAGAACTTGTTCTCACATCAAGAGTGGCTGATGTTTGATGGTTTACTTTGTGCTCCTCRGTGGATTTATTTGTGCTCTGAAGAAACCCAAGCCTTGGGGAAAATACCTGAAAGTAAACACTGAGTATCATTTCACTGTCAGCAATGGGCAGAAGCTTGCAATTAACAAGCAATTAATCTTTTTTTAAAAACAAAACTGCAATAACAAAACCAACCAACCAACCAACCACAACAAATCCCGACAATTAATATGTTTTAAATGCCTTTTGAATGAGAACCAAAGCTGTTTATCTCCAGCATGTGTTACCAAAAAAAAAAAAAAATTCTCACCCCTCCACCCTCCTCTGTTCTTTGTTAAGAAACAATTCTTCCACTGAAGGGATTGGGGGGTGACACACTGGGAAATTACAGGTTGTTGGCCCATTACCCACCTCCTGCAGAAACGTGTTCTTTTACATTTTCTAAGGAGTACATCTGCCTGTGTGTACAGCTGCATCTTCCACCACTGGACAGCAGACAAGGTGAAAGCAGTGGAGCTCATCCTGAAATGCCAGGCTGTGCTTGTGTGGCATGCCCTGTTCCACTTCAGTTCACGACAAAGCAATTAAAACATACCCTCATTTCCAGTGTAAAGGGAACCTAACCTGTAGTTGTTAATCGAGTCATTATCACGAATAAGCAACTGGGAAAAGAGGGAGGGGGGCATCCTTTTGTTTGTAAATAAGCTACAGCTTCATGGTTGAAAGCATGCTGTTGCTCTTCCAGCGTTGACGTCCTACCGCTGAAAGCGAGGATGTACAATTAGTACAATTTTAGTACAACTGGACCCCTTATTCTAGCACAGAGCAAATAACATTCTCCAGAACATAAGTGGTAAACACCCCATTACATGGTGCTAAATATTGGTACAAGTTGGTACAGATTTACTTAAGAGAATTAAAATCCAAAAACTAAAGTGTATTTGGGGAATAATTAAAGATGTACTATCCCACTTTTCTCTATTGCTTAAAAGCCAACTATAACTTGATTTGTTTTTTCAGATGAACGTGAAGCCACTTACAAAAGGTTTCTTGTCCTTACATGATCTTGGCAGATCCCAGTTTATAGTAAAATATGTACTCTCCCACTGTTCAGAGTTTCTACGGTTCTGTCTGCTATTTCTATCCTCTTGTTAGCTATGAGACAACTTCCTGTTATAAATCTTAAATTACAGAGTTTCTAATGTTAAGGCATAATATTTTGAGCTCTCAAATCAGATAAAATGATCAAACCACAAATTACGTGAACCTCAGCCATAAAATTGTAATATGATGTTTATGTTATTTGAAACATTTAATAAAACAAAATATTTTAAAACTATGGTCACTTTGCTTTGCTTAGTTTGCTGAAGGARGGGGTTACTTGCTGGCCCTAGAAGTTGAGCAGAGGCTGCCTCCCCAGCACATCTGTCCACATCTGCAGCACAGCTGTCGGTGGAACGGCAGCCCCACCTACAGGAGAGAAGCCCGGATTTTAAAGGCTGTGACAATGAGACTTTAACCCAGATACGGAAGACTGGAAGGTCCTTCTGTGATGGGTGTCCTGTGGATACTCACAGGGACAGGTCTGCAGCAAAGGAAAATTAGGAGTAACCTAGCCAACTTCCCTGAACAACATTTTTTTACCTGAGTATATTACACCAAATTCTAAGTTTTTAAGTGCAGAGACCTCACCTCATTATGATAGTTTTCTGTCAAGCAAGAGTAGATAATGTCTAGTAATTATCTCTCACTTCCTTGAATACAGCAGACTTTAACGAGAGGAAAGGACACAGCATTATCATGACCCTTTCAGTAATGAAAATTATGTYAAATCCTGAAACCCAGGGCATACATCAAAGATACAACTTTCATTTTGCTAGCAAATCTTAATTCTTAAAATATAATTTTCCATTTTTATATGTAAATGTGATCTTTATTGCGGGAGAAAAAAATCAATTTTCCATTAAGATGCATCTGTGAATTAAAGCCATCAGCAAGAAAGTTTGAATTCTTTCCACAGAACAGACTTAAAGGTCAACCTGCAGAGTTCAATATTTAAAGCTTTTCTTCTGACATTTTAATTGCACAGTGTTATCAAGGCAAATAATCAATTAAATAAATGAGGGAAATTGCATTAATCTTCATTTTTAAGGGAAGCAAAAATGGAGGGGGGCGGGAGGAGGAATGATATAATGTAGGGCAAGTCCTTAACTGATACACTGTAGACAGAATAAGCAGCAGGTCTCACGGGAAGGCATCCCAGCCAATTTTCAATTTTMCCCATCTCCCTCAGCTAAGGACAATTGGTGTTCATTAAGAACTGACCCCACAGGTCCCAATTTATAACTATTAGGATTTTTTGGCTGTGCAATGTTTTGTGGAACAGTGATAAATTGGATTTTGGATCCTGCACTCACGCCCTACCTGTGGAATGGCATACCACAGCAAAGCTGTCTGAATTAACCCATAGCCCAAGCAGAGTCCAATGGGGTCACACACTCATCTGCTTCTCTTGCCACAAGTGTCCTGATGATAGAAATTCCTGCAGCTCCCTGCACTGCAGTCTCAGATGTGACTTGCTGCTTCCAGGGAAACAGCACTTAACACCCAACCCCAGATGTAAAAACCACAGCAAAGTAAACAGCAAAGAAATGCATCTTGTATAAAAGAAGCTTAGCTGAGAGGGGGTCAAGGCAATAGCTCTGAAGCTGCCTAATGATCCATCTTTTCCCAGTTTTCCCTGAACAAGGGGTGCAGAGAGCTTTGCAGAGGGCTTTCAACGGGAGTTCCCACCTCAGCTTSTGCCCTGACTTGTGTAATTCGGATTCAGTTCTCACTGCAAGCTCCTCCTCGCCAACTGGGGCTCATAACCACTCCCTTGAGAACTACTGGCTTAACCTAGAATAAGCTGCTACAAAAAAATGAAACACAGTTCATTGGATCAAATGTATATAAACCTGCCAGAGGAATCATGGCTGGTGAAAATGCAAAAATGTTTGCAGAAAGAGTGTGTAGTTGTATTTGATTGAGTGAACAGGCAAGATTTGAGGTAYACAAAGCCATGTTTTGCTACTGATAACATGGGTCCTTTGCTACTGTTGCTTGTCACTGAATATTTGCTGTGCAAGACACTTAAGAACCCCCAGAAATTCAAGTACCCCTGTGCCTCTGGCAGTTAGGTTTTGACAAGAAAGCAATAGAAAGCATAGCATGGCACAATCTTGCAGAGAAAGGCAGATGAACTTAAATKTTACCTTTCTCTTTGCCTCAGGCTTTTAAAAATGGAGGAATCTTGGAACTTGAACAAATGAAAAAAATCACAACTACAGACAGTAAAAAYTATTGTCATTGTACAGTAATTAATAAAACTGGATACTTGAAAGTGCGAACAGCACTGYTATTCAACAATGATTGTGTTTATGCAACAGTAAGTTAATTTGAGGKGAAATTGTGCCCTCTCTTCACAAACCATGAGTATTGATCATTTTAGCACATTTTGTTACTCCCCTCCCAGCTGAGGCTGATGTGACAATTGGTCTGGGAAAAGAGAAWTATCAGCTGCCTATGGAGGTCTCTGGGAAATTTGCTACCACTTAACACCTCTGGGGAAGCTTTCTTGATAAATAAAAGGCTGCCATGGAGGATATGCCAAAAAAAAATCAACTAATATTTAGTCAGCAAGGGCAAATTCAGCAGTGCACAGATTAATGAGGTAAATTAGCTTGAAAAGGCAAGGGAGGCAYAAGTCAGGGATGTGCCACTCTGCAGTCACAAATGCTGGGCCCAAGAGTGGTGAGTACAGAAATCCCTGCCTGAGAGCCTCTCTCCTAGGGAGGGCTGTGTTCCCTGTTTTCAGCAGCAAGATGTGCCAGGTAATGACTGCAAGGGAAAGAGAATCCTTCTTGTGGCTTTTTGGGGGTGATTCCTGAGGTCAGGTCCTCATGACAGTGGAACAAATCCTCAGAAGCTGTGTAGGATCTCATATAAGAGAAGGAAGGAAGAAAGAAGGCAGAAGGAAACATAAGATGACTTTTCTTCAGTAATCGATACAATTTTTCAGATGCTTTTAACTATAAGAAGGTGAATTCCTAAAGGTCGGTAAGTTAAGATTTATTTAGGAAAAGAAGTGAGAGATAACAAGATGGAACTAAGAAAGTTCTGGTATTTTTCTGTTTTGTGACCAAGCAGCTCCTCCTCTGTCAAGATTATGAAAAGCTTTGATGAGTAACAATGAAAGGAAGGAAAAAACTGTGAGAGAGAATGTGAATTTGGGCATCTGATAGACAACGATCCCAATGGTGGGATAATAGAAGCAYAAGTTATTTTGTTCATTCTTTAATCTTTGGCATTGGGGTGGGATTAATATTTCCAGGAAAATAAAAATTCCCAGGCTTSATTTGCGTAATTACTCAAAATGTARAACATGAAAGCAAGCAAAAGAATACCTAGAATTTAATATGCATCAAATGCAAACTAGCTTCTATTAGTATTTCTTCTAAACAAGATACTATTTAGCCTTGGAAAGCATAAAATCAGTCAATGAGCAATACAAAATAGTGAATATGTTTTGGTATGTAAAGCAAGAATTATTTGCTAATTGGTYGTTCTTTGGAGCTTGCTCTATTACAGCATTAGGCATTTTATTTGGAAGTGTGATATCCTGTGATAAATATGGATTTGAAACATTGAAAAGTTTTGCTTATTTCCTTGGAGGTCTTTTCCAACCTCARTGATCCTGTGGTAACTCTGAAATAGGATTTTGCCTTATCAGAAGTGAGACAGAATACTGAGAGAAAAGATCCTAGACAACATCCACTGCCCCGGGGCACAAAAAACAAGTCAAAATTCTTTCCTCGCTTCTGCTAAAGAGATGGTGRGAGCTGGATACCCACCAAGAAAGAAAGGAGAGTATTTCCAGAAATCAGATACCTGCAGTCTCAGAGAAGCAGCAGCAAGATCCCAAGGTAGGTAAATCCCTGGAGAACAGGAGGTGAGAAGATGTGCAGTTCAATCTCCTGTAAGAAACTGCTAAAGAATTCASTGTCTCAAACTAGAGAGAATAAATCTGACAAGCCACAAATTTCCCTACTGGTCTGAAATCATGAATAGGAACTGCACAGGAGATGACAAGTAGCTCAGATTACATAAAATAATGTATTTAAATTA
>NW_026623248.1:1473591-1507487 GCF_030028575.1 Malurus melanocephalus | reverse complement strand
CCACCACAGCCAAGCAACAAAGTAACTGGGACACAGACCAGTCCAAAATAATTCTTTAATATTGTTGATTGGAAGACAATCAACAGAAAGGAACCCACCAAAATCTGTGACTTTGCTGGAAGGATCAGCAGAAATTACATAATAAAAACAATATCAGCATCAAAAGGGTAAGAACTCAGGTCAGATAAGACAGAGAAGAGGTTACAGAGTACTTAATTTTGATTTTTTTAATGTCACCTGTCGGCTGGAGCAAGTTGAGGTGGGCTGGTAGATGTAATGGAGAACTCAGGAAAGATGGACAAGATTGTAGAAGACAGAGGAAATACRAGAGGACAAGAACCTGGGAGCTATTTTTAGTGAGCCTGACTTCAGTACAAGAACAATACTCAGCAGTCACATACCAGTTAAAAAGGAAAAGAATAATAGACAGTGTGGAATTCCAAAGCCAAATTGTGTCACATCAAATTGTCTCTTACAATAGAGTGAGAGGCGTTGTTAAAAACGGAGGAGTTGAAGATGGGATACAGTCTGTGCTTTAAAAGGTTTTGATACCATCTCACATGATCATTATCAAGAATAAGCTGAGGCAAGAATACTATAAAATTAATGCAAAACCTGACAGAAAATCACARTACTTACTTGCAATTCAGTGCTAACCTGAGAAATTATATTATGTGTTATCTCAGATGAGAGGATTCATCAGATTCATCAAGGATTTGAATGCTGGGATACAGAGCAGGCTCTTTAAAACCTTGAGTTCAAGGTGGGAAGGCTGTAAACAGTGCAGGGGCAGGRTTAGTTAGAACTCAAAATATTCCCGTTAAATTGAAACGCAAGGCTCCTACTTAAGTTAGTGAAAATTATGTCTTTAAAAACACTTGCATGGACATGCAATATGGACTTACTTGTCTAATTTGAATCACAGTCTTGAAAGGATTTTATAAGAATGAACATTATTTGTTTCCCAAACTCAAGAATTTAAAATTATAAAATGCCACAGCATTGTTTTCTAACCCACTAATATATTATGACAGGCTCCTGAATTAGTTAGACACTATTTTTGCATGAAGAGCCACTGCTCTTTTTAGTGAATTTGATGGATGGGTGAGAAAACTCTTCAAAATCTCTTTTTAACCTCCTTTACCTGGTGGTCTTACAAGCTATTGTGCTATCATCGATTCAAATTCTGGTAGGCCAAGAAAATAATTAATTTCTTTATTCATTTTTGTATGACACTCATCACTTCAATATCTATAAGCTAGATTCATTTAGATACTGGGAATATTAATCCTTTTACCAACTTCCAATATGTTGAAGTTAGTTAATCTAGGCTTCCATTTTTCCCTGCAAGAAARAACAGGTCTTGCCAGAATGTGATTTATTAAGATACTGCACAAAGATCTACTGACAACCAACAGCGTCTAATGCAATGATCTAAATCAYGGATGATGAAATTCAGGGGAAATAACCCTGTTTTATTGCAAAATACTGTTACTGTGAATACCTTGATCCTCCAAAGCACACAMCTGCAGACTGGGAAAAACTCAACCAATGAGCATCACCTGAGACCACCATAAAACAAGGTCACATCATCAAATCACAGAATATCTGAGTTGGGAGGGAAGCACAACGAATCCAGCTTTTACCAAACCAAACTTAATCCTGACAAATAAGGGAAAACRCCCTGAAAACCAGAAGACAGACAAAATAATAACCTTGGTTTAGAGCAGCACCAAGGAGTGACTACAGCTGAAAGCAGCTGGGATTTAAACCTAAACACTCAGCTGCAGGATATGACTGTCACAGAGCAGCACCATGGCACTGGTTTCTGCATGGACAGAGGTGGTCTGCAAGGAGCAGCCATGATCCCACAGGGCAGAAAAAGGCTGGCACAGCAAAGGTGGCTTCTGGAACTGGGAAATATGGACTGTGAGTGTCTCCACAATCTTTTATTAACAAATGCAGTGAGCCATCAGAATACTGCTGGAAAGCCAGCACTGGCCCAGGGGTCTCACTGAAATATATTTCAGAACACCTTTGGAGTTTCTTACCTCTGAGAGTCCCCAGGATCTGCTGAATTACCCAGACATTTAACATTCCCTAAACACATTTAGACCACCTTTCCTATGAGAAAATTGTTTAKCCTGGAGGAGAGACACTTCAGGGTGACCTCACTGTGGTCTTGCAGTGCCTGAAGGGAGCCCACAGGAAAGATGGAGAGAGACTCTTGACAAGGGCCTGGAGTGACAGGACAAGGKGGAATGGCTTCACACTGACTCAGAGGAGGTTTGGATGGAATATCAGGAAGAAATTGTTCCCTATGAGGGTGGTGAGGCCCTGGCACAGTTTGTCCACAGCAGCTGTGGCATCCCCATCCCTGGAAGTGTCCAAGGCCAGGCTGGATGGGGTTTGAAGCAACCTGGGATAGTGGAAAGTGTCCCTGTTTGTGGCAGGGGGAATGGAATGAAGTATCTTTTAAAGTCCCTTACAACTCAAGCCATTCTATGGTTCTGTAATGATGTCTCTTGGACTAGCAGTGCATCATCCCCCAACACAGAAAAGAGAAGGTTTGTGCTCGTCCTTGGGGCGGCCAGATCTGTGAGGATTTTCTGTAGCCCACCACATTTCCAGCAATAGCCCCGATTTATTACATCCCTTTCCAGGCCTAGCAATGATAGTTTCTTTCGCAGCACCAGGAGCCGAGCCCCGGGAGCAGCAGGTGGCCGGGAGAGCAGGCACGGGAGCAGGAAAGGGCGGAGCGGCCCCGCACAGGGGCGGGAGGGCACAGAACCCGCGGCACCGAAGCGGGGCCGGAAACACGAGGGAAGCGCTGCMGGGGGACACGGGAGCGGCGCTCGCTGCTCGACGGCTGCTCGGTGCTTCCCCGGGAGACTGAGCTTAGGAAAACGCCCTTCTTGCCACTCTGGTCTCGATGAAGGTCRCGAGTCASTAGAMTTCAGGTATTTGTGGAGGGCTGCCYTCTGTGTCCCGGGGGTTCGGTGGCACGGGCAGGTTGCCCCTCTAAAGCCGGGCGCTTCCGAAGTGTGTTGCACCCCCCTCTGCCGCGCCCCTTCCGCTGCTCCCTGCTGGGAAAGGTTCCACGTTCCGTGTCCTCTACTCTTCCAGATGGAGCCAGTAATGGAGCCCCTGTTTTCCGTTGTCCAGAGCCCTGGGAGCAGTGACACAGCAGGATATCCGGGTGAGATGTGAACTCTTTCTAGTTAAATCCCGCAGGGAAGCGCAGCACTCCAGCTCGTGGTGCTGGCACTCCTTCCTCTCGGCCATCTGCTCTGCTCTGGGATGCCAGGATGGGGCGGGATGCCATGCCAGGCCGAGACAAGGCTGCCACTGGTGTTCTGGGTGTCTTTCTGCTGCGGTTTGCAAGCACCTCTTTTAAAGTAAGGCAATACTGTTCATTAGGCACAAAGGACAGCCAGCACACTTCCCGTTTGCAGGATTTCTCACAGGTGAGGAGGGTCTGAGGGAGTTGCGGAGCTGCATCCAAAGCGTGTGACTGTCCAGCTTTGGGTGCAGATGGCAATGGAGGGTTCTTTGGTTCCCATGCCACTGTCAGAGACCCCGACGAACCATCAGCCTCGTGGTTGTAGCATGAGGAATGACTGCTCCTGGCAAAGAGAGCCTTCTTCATCCCTCGGGAAGAAAGCTCTCTCTCGGGTGTAATTCCTTCATGTAGGAGAGAGGACTCCCTCTCTCAGCAAGTCCCCTTATTTTGTTGCTGTTTTTTAGATGTTGGTAGTCGTGTCCTTGTAACTAGAGAGCATTTTGCATCTTGCAGGACATGTTATTTCAGTATTTTATTCCTTGGTGTCAGAGGTATGACTGAAATTGCACTGTATAGTTTTATCTCCAACGTAGAAAGCCTGGTTTGGTTAGGTTTTGTTAGTGGATTACACAAACCATTTGTGCTAAAACTGTGAGTAGAATTTTAATGCTAGATCAGAGATGCTAATTACTAAATTGTCTACTTGATTTAATAGTAAACACCTGCAGCTGCTTGCAAAAATCAACCTTGGCTAAGAGTTTTTTTAGGTGATCCTTTTAGTTCTGTTAATGCATCGCTGCTGCAAATACACGATGTAGCCATCAGAATAAGATAGCTGGAGCTTACTGTGGCGAGTTATGATGGTGCGACCATTTTAAGACCTAAATCTCCCTGCCGCTTTTGCCTAATAAAGGTTAAATGGGCTTTTTTGTCCCACCCAAATGCCTACCTTTGAAAGAATGTTAATGCTACTTCAGCAGCCTGGAAAGCTTTTGAGCAAAGTCTGCAGGGACAAATAGCTAACAGTAGGTATTTGGGATGGGTGAGATGTTTCAGCATGTTCCTCTCTTTCCTTCATTTTGGCAGTCTTCRTTTTGCTATTCTTTGAAGGGAAGAAGAAGAGGAAGGAAATGGGAAGAGGAAGGAAGAAAATAGGAACATTTCTTGCCTTCCTCTTCTTCCGTTTGCTGCTTTTCTCCCCCTTCTTGTCTCAATCTTCAGAATTTCCCTTCCCCCTTGGGAAAGTGGAGTCTGGTGTAAGATGAAGGTAGCCCTAAGAAATTGAATTCTTTTATAAGRAGCAGCTTCTATACCTCAGGGAAAGAGGAGTGTTAAGATGGGTCTCTTTACTCCATCAGGGGACTGTGTTTTGGGGGACAATGAGGAGGAGAAAGGCTTTCCTGAAGACCTTAAGGAAGATGAACTGCCTCAGGTGTGTGAAGCCCAGAGCCCAGAGAGGGGTCCAGCCTGTGATGACCAAAAAATGGACTCCAGGAAACTCGTCCTCGGTGCTGATGGCCAGAAACTGCGCGGGGAAGAGAAACCCTTCAAGTGTCCAGAATGTGGAAAGGGTTTCAAGGGGCAGTGCAGGCTCCTGACCCACCTGCAAATCCATAGAAGAGAAAAGGTTTTTGTGTGTGCAGAATGTGGGAAGAGCTTCAGCAGGAAGGCCAACCTGGTGGTTCACCAGAGAGTCCATACAGGAGAGAGACCCTACAAGTGCAAAGAATGTGAGAAAACCTTCAGCAGTACCTCGAGCCTCGTTGCTCACCACAAAACCCATCTGAAAAAGAAAACCTTTTCCTGCACCGTGTGCAGAAAAAACTTCAGTGGGAACACGGCTCTGCTGCAGCATCAGAGAGTCCATACAGATGAGAAGCGCTATAGGCACTCAGAGCATGAAAATAGCTTCAGTGTGAGCTCAGACTCCATCAGACAGCAACATCTGAGAGAGAGACCCAGGAAACACACAGCAGGTAACTGATTTGTGTTTATTTCAAGTTACACAGAATCCCAGGGGATATATGAAATAGTCTGTTCTCTATTTCGTTTTAAACACTTCTCTTTCCTTGCTCTGGATATGAGTATTGGTGGCTGGTTGGTTGCTTTGGTTTTGTTGCCCTTATTTTTTTCCCGTCTCTAATAAAATGCATTTACTATCTCTGTAATCTGAAGAAGGTGCCTGAAAAAGCAGAAGTTGAAATTTAGGTGTTTATCATGAAGGTTGCCTGTCACCTTAGACTCCTCAAAGCTCTCAGATCCCACTAATAATAARGATCTCACTAATTCTTGCCTCATTGTGTTGCCTGATGTTGAGCCTTAGATCTTCAGAAGTGCTCAACCATCAAAATGCTAAGCTTAGGGAGGTGCAGGAATTTTGACTGTAAACGGTGCCTTGGTAATCTCTAGCAGCTAATTTTTGTTTTATGTGGATTTTGAATCCTAGAGCTTTTTGTTGTTTGCAGTGGGAAGTCTCTGGAATACTCTTATCACAGGCTGTTAGACAAAGGGATTAGTTCAAGTAGGGAGTTCTCTGGATTTTGCAATATTTCATGTTCTAGTAATAACCAGAAACTCAGGGATAAAAACTGACATTTTATCCTTGTAGTACCTTTACATGGGCAGTCCCTTTATCCTTGGTCAAAAATGCAAGTTTTCATCTTGGATCTTGCCTAGACACCCACAGAATTGTTCTGGGTGTTGGCATGAGAAGCAGGTGTTTTGTGTGTGAGGTTTTTGTGGTTTGTTTCTGTGGTTTTTGTGGTTGGTTGGTTGGTTTGCTTGTTTGTTTGGCAGGGGTTTTTTAATTTGTTTTTTATTTGTTTGTTTCTTCTGGGGGAAAAAAAGAGCCTTTCACCATAACTATTGGAACAATGACAAAGCTATTAGCAAGTGTGTAATGGAATGACAAAACTGAATTTTTGACGTAGGGTTTGAGGTCTCTCAGTTCATAAGAGACAGAGAGATGGCCTAGTAACTCTGCTAATGAGCCCTTAACATGTCACCTTCTACTCCTAAAGTCTGGGTTTGGTTTTTTTTTGTGGCTTTTATTAGTTGTAAGAGTCTATAATTTCTGAAGAAAGTYTCATTGTAGCCCTGTCTGCTGGACACTAAGTAGTATCAGATTAGTCTAGCACTGTGTTTGCTTCCACAGAAAGTGTGCAAATACAAACCCATTTTTGCTAAATCTCAACTGCCCTTTCCCTTGCTCCAGCTGTGCTTCCTCCTTTCCCTATGTTCCCCCCTCCCCCCCAAAAAAAAACCCAGCCCCAAAACCAAAACCCTGTATCTGCCTAATGTTTGTTTGATTTTGGCTTCGTTTGGACCATCATGTGACTTGAATGAAGTTTGAATTTTAAGATGTGGGTGAGAGGAACAGTTGTTACTGAGCTGCCACGTCTGGAATGCAGACCTTGCAACTCTTGACTTGCACTTTGCTTTTAGATGCAAACCAACCTGAATTTACATCTCTGCATCAGAAAGAAGATCGAAGGTGTGATGCAGAGAAAAGTGAGAAGGATCACTGGAATCTTGTTTCTGAAGAGTGTAAGTATTAAAAGGCTTCTGAATCRCTTGTATTTTTATATAGCAGGCATTAACATTCTCTTCTCTTTGGACAGTGAAGAAAATGAGGGAAAATATGGATATGTTTCTCCTGAATCAGCGAAGTCAGTTGGAGGTGCTTCTGGAAATTCAGAAGCAACTGAATATACTGCTCCCAGGCAGTGCTCTCCTGAATTCCAATGTTTATAGCTTAGGACTCCTGCTGGGACAGCAGATGGCTGCAGCAGCGTCGGTTTCTTGCCCCCTTCTTAATCCCAGCAGTCTCCTCTCCTGTTCAGGTGCCAGTGCTGTACCCCTTTCATCTGCCTCTGGAGCTCTGTCTGCACCTCGGCTCCCTGTCTCTCAAGATCCTGTGACTTCTGCAGCTTGCTCAGCATTGTGCTGTGAACGTGTCCGGTGTAAACATGTGTGACTGTTCTGGATTATTGTGTCATGTGAGGCAGGTGACTGTGATGTTGCGTTTGTACCTGTGAAAATGCTGACTGTACACTTAGATGCATCAGGAGGCAGCAGTTAATCAAATCCCCGCCCTGTAGCCTGCAGGGATTTTGGCCTGGAATGACCTTTCAAGGCAGCTCAAGAGATCATTATTGCTGGGGTGCAGTGAAGTGCAACATACATATACAGGACGATGCATCAAATTTGAGGGTATTTTTGACCTGATACAGCTTCAGCATGGACTGGGGCAATTGTACCTCTCCTARTAAGTTGAAACTAGTGATACAGTCCTCAGGGATACTTGATGCATTTCCTATGAAGTCTAGATTTTTTTTAGAGGTAAGCAACATGCTTATGTAAAGATGTTCGGTTTAACTGAACCCCTATTCTCAGCATCTCTTTGCAAAAGCTTATTTTCTTTCGGAAGGCTTTAAATTGGGTGTCCTTGATTTAGCTGATCCTTAAGCCAGCCTCACTGCTCAAACTGGAAAAAAATACTTTCTGCTTTTTGTTTAAAACAAACAACTTCCCATTCCCCCTGCCCCCCCAAAAAAACCCCAACTGAAAACAAAAACCAAAACTCCTCAACAAAATATCACCTTCCAGGTCTGCCTTGCTTACCAAGAGTTCATAAGGAAAAAGTAATTGGCTTATGGGACACTGGTTCTTTCGTTTAAGGGTGAACTCAGTTGAGCCTACATTTAGATACTCTGTCATATCCCACTTGGATTATTACATGGTTTTARTTGTTATGTATTAATTAGGGGTACGAGTGGGATAAATAATTACTGTTTGAGGAGGAACACTGAGAGGCTCGGGTGCATCATCTTGTGAAAACATCAGAGGAAACAAATTTTATTTCACTGGATAAGATTCTGACATGGGGCCTGTCAGCGTTGGAAAGTGCCAAGATTTAAAATGTGTTGTTCTGCTCTACCTCATTGTTCCCATCAGTGACAGGCTTGGGGTAGTGTCAGAGCCTTGAAATTTGAAAAGTGCAAAAAAGCTAATTTACCTTTGAACTGGGAATAACAAACTATGGGGATGCACTTGTGCCAAAAAGTCTTTCTCTTGAATTGATGCTGTGTTTCTGTGTAGTTGATTTTGTGGTTTGTTGTTTGGGGGTTTTTATGTTACTCTGTTAAAAGGATGCACTATTAGTAATTAATAAAGTTCAGATTTTAAGAATGGGAAACACTGTTTCTCTTAACGAGTGATCTTAGTGACAACATGTCACATTCTGTCTCAAAGATACAACTGCGGGACCAGGCATGACACTTTTGCTGTGTGACTGGATTGTGAAAATCACACACTTGTTCTTACTATGTGGGATTTTGGATTAGTCTTAACTCATCAGGATATTAATTTAAGCCAAATTCAGAGGTCATCAAGGRCATCCCTTCCATGTGATCTTTGTACCGGTATGTTTGAGGTGTCATTTCCATCAGTTGAGCATTTYAGAGTCCTGTGTCTCCGGACTTCAGAGCTTCAGTAAGAGTTGCTACTGTTCCACAGAAACTTGATGGGTACTCTTTATAACCTTTTCAACGTTTAATGTCATTCTGCTTAAAGCAGAATCCTCTCATGAAGTAAAAAATTTGTATTTCAGTTGGTTTTATGATGTTCATCATTAAAATATTTCACTTCTGTTAGAAATTATTCTTTGGTGATCTTTTGTCCTTTGTAAAAGTTACGGAGAGGTAGCCCCCAGGAGTCTATGGCCAGCCAGMGCTGTCAGTCCTGGCAGCTTTTGTCTGGGTTTTCCCTTTGTCTGCTAACCAGAAATCTGGAGGTCTCCTGGTTAGCAAGAGGATAAGCTGATCTGCTTTCACTGCCACAGCACAAGCTGCTCTCTGGAGGAACCTACAGCCTTTGTGTGCTGTGGATGTCTGGAGACCACTCTGGACCTGCTCATACATAAATAGGTCAGGGGATGTAGTCACTAACTTTTCTTTTTATCCTCAGCCACCTCCATTTTCTTCTCTTTGTATAATAATAATAAGAACAGAATGATGCATGTATAAGAAATAATGATCTGATGATGCAYGTATAAGAAATAATGATCTGAAAAGGCAGGAAATTGAGGGCAATTTTGAGAAAAGCAGCTGGAACTCCAGATTTGTAATGCTGGCATTAATTTGCTCAATTTTGCATTTAACCTGCTGGTCTTCAGAAGCATTTTCTTCAGAGAAAAATAAAATAACTCATGAAGTTATTACTAAGCTGACAGCAGGAGAGGATTTTGAAAAAGCTCATTGAGGTACATCTGAAGAAATCATGGACTCAGGCAGGTTACTGAGGTGCTTCTATTGTGAATGGGAGTTTCTGAAGCTGATAGCTGTGAGGAGGTCAACAAGTATAATAATAAAAAAAGAACTAACAGATAACCCCATATTACACCTTAATCACATAATTTATTATGGCATATTCTTATTATGTAACTCTGGAAAAAGACAGCCAATGTGAAATATTAGTCCTGGGGACCTGGATGGCATCTAGGAAGTTTTAGTGTGGATCCATGTATTTAAAAATTGATGTAGATGTTGGCCCAGCAGTCTTTAAACATTTTTAGCCTTATTAACCTGGATTGGATCCTGATTTCTTAACCATGTAAGACAAAGATAATTATTTCAGCTAAGTTACATTGTGGTTTTTGTGATGTAGTTGCAAATAAGATATTATTCCTTGATTGTATTCTAAAAGCCTTGCCCAGCATTTTTAGGGCGGAAAATGATCATTCATTCGTGGTGATGGGGAAGACACTTCCACACTGTATGGGTTAATTTTTGGGTAGTCTGCAGAAAAAAAGGGCAAGTTTTCCTCAGACCACAACTGTGGAAAGGAATTAGGTTCTCAACACACCGAAAAGTGAGATTAAAACACAAATGAGCTTAAAAATGCTGGGGTCCAAAGTGATCATTCAACTTTATCTTTTTCCTAAAGGAGGAAAGTAGGAAAATGTTAAGAATAAATAAGTATGTTACAATGCACTTAACTAGGCTAATGCCAACAATTAAAAATACAAATCCAGTGACAATTGCGAGTCCAAATTGTGCTAACCTTTTTCTCCATTGTGTAAACCCTGAAGGCTTTAAGAGGGTAATAACCTATGATCCAGGTTCTAATCCATCGAACCAGGCTCATGGTTGCATAGACTGAAATAATTATCCAGTTTGATCACWTGTTTCTTTCATCTTAGGTCATGCCTCCTCGTGGAGGATGAGGCACTATGGATAGTAATGTAACACTCATTCCAGATAAATTCCACACATTCCCAGCTATATTGCCTTTTCAGGTTAGCCAGTTCAGTAGCTGTATATGAGATATCTTTTGTGGTGATTTCAGGTGTCTCATCTTCCAAACCCTCATTCAGTTTTAACAGGAGGTTGTAGTAGAACAAGCAACTTTATCAAGCTGGTTACGCAGGGATTCTAATTCAGAGAGTGGATATGGTGTTGTTTCTTTAGGCAGCCTTGGTTCTAACTTGTCATTCCATTCTCCCATTCACCTCTCTGAAAAAAATTGAACCAAATCATRACACTTGAAACAGCAGCAAGAGAAAAAGCTGTGCATTTGCTCTTCGCTTACACAGAGCTTAATCGAGAGCAGAGACCAGGCTGTGTTGCAATTCATTATCTTCCCTGGTGAAGGCTCCTTGCCTGTGACAGCATCTAGATGATCTTCAAGGTCCCTTCCAACCCAGGCCAAACTGGCTGCTTTTCCATCTTGGCAGAGYTGTTTGGAATGTGCAGGTACCCAAGATCTTAATTGCATGGTTACTAGAGGATAACAGATTTATCAGCTTGAGTATTATATACAGTTTTTTTTTCCTTAAACAAGCAGGAATTATGGCCAAAATATATTTTTTCCTCTCAAAATCAATGGTTCAGTCTAATTTTAGTTGCAATATATGAAAACCCAGCAGGTGGAGATCTACAATTTTTGTTTATACAACAGTAGCTTCTTAGGGACCTTGAACTGGGCAGAGACGTAACAGCACTCAGATATTGTACAAATACAAAATGAAACGGTGTTGCCTGTCACAAACAACTTTCAGTCTAGAGCAGCATTAATGCAGTTCCCGGAAATGGGAAGCCTTCCATAGAGAATAAACTCTAGCATGATTTATTGCATGCTTCTGCTATTTTGTAATTGAATGCAACCCAAATTTCAGCTTTCCAAAATCTCCAGGACAAAAAAGAGCCCACCACATTCCCCAGGAAACTAAGGAGTTGCACAAAGCGTGACTATACACAGTATAGCTGTTGGAGTGAATGAGGGATGCAACTTGAAAAATTGTCATGTATAAACAAYGGGAAAAGCATCGAAGGGGTATAAGACTAGGATTAAAGCTTGCTTTACCACATTTATTTTTACTCCATGCATTTTGGTTTGGTTAGTATATTTTACATGCATTTTACACTTTGGCAGACTCCCTGGTTTTGAGGATTTTCTTGGTTTTCAAGGAAGAATAATGAAGTGGATTTCATAGATACAGAGGATTTAATTTTCTGTGTTGATAGACCACACTTACAGGACAGGAGGATCTATCATATCCTTAGTCTACAGACTGAGGAAAAGGCTTCAAAAGCCATGGTGAACATCAGCACAACATAAGCTCCAGTGGATGAACCAGCTCCTGTAACCCCACAGGTTACAGGATGCTGCACAAAGTCAAAGAGGCTCAAAATACTCACCCTATGTTTGTCCTTCAGGAAATTTTTACAGCGGTCACAGATTAGCTGTTAGGTTTGAAGAAAGAACTAGAAGTTCCTTGGCATATATGAAAACAAGAAATCAAACCATCACAGACATCCTCTSTGCCCATCCTCCCTCTGAGAGCTCCATGTCACTCAATGTGCACACCCCCTAAATTCTGTGGAAATATTACTAAATACTGTGTGGCTTTTGCATGGTACAGCAGAYATGGGAATTAGATTCACACACACACTTTACAGCAATAGCACTTAACTGGCTAAATAAGTGGACAAAATCATAAATAGCCCTTCCCCAACAACTGTAGTCAATGAAGTTTGATTTAGCAGAAATTGCATGAGAACTGCAGATTACTTTGGTTTAGGGTCTAATTATACTCAAAAGCAGAGATTTTCCAGTTTAAATTGAAGCCATTTAAATGGCTTCAGAGGTATGAAAGAGTAACAATTTCATCTTTAACACGTGTAGGAACAGTTCAATTCCATTGCGAAACAGATTGAAAAGGYTGATTTAATGCACTCCAAATCTGCCACCACCTGGATACTCAAGGAAACTGCATTTCAATCACATGCAGGCAGACATCGCTCACAGTCTTGCCAGGTCTGCTGGCAGAATAAAACCCACTGAAGCCATGACATAGATCCAAAATATCCCACCTGAAAAGCCAGAGGGTTCTTAAAACATTGGTAAATTCTGAAAAGAGAGGTTGAGATTTACCCTGTGTGGTATTTGAAGGGAGCCTACAAGAAAGGACAGAAACTATCTGTATTGAAAGACCACAGTAAGGTCTCCCCAGAGCCTTCTCTTTTTTTCTGGAGGTGACATGATGAAATGTGAGAGAGAATATCAGAGACAGCTGTGATACAGAGATGCTGGGAAGTGTCAGGTGAAGAGAATGTCTGAGACRACAGAAAAATGTGGCAGTTCAAGGGAGCTTGTGAAGGCTGCACAATAGAAGAGGGGTTGCAGGACAACATTGCAAGAACTGGAAWCCATGAAATGGGTAGGGCAGGATAGAAGGACAGGGCCATGTGAAGAAGCCCCAAAAACCTGGGTACTTTTTGGAAGTAGAAAGGCCCCACCATCCCCTACTGAGYGCAGATGCTGTGTTTCCAGGGAGCCGGGCAGGATCCCTGTGGCCAGATCCAGCCATGGCCAGCCCTGCCATGTGACCAGTGTCACTCATGTGTCATGTGGTGCCTGGTCAGCCACCTGCTCCAGTTCCTCCACATCCCTCCACATGCCCAGTTCAGAGCAGTGTATGGCACACACCTCACGGCACTAGGGACAGAGGGATCTGGATAGGTTGGATCCATGGGCTGAGATCAATGGCACGAAGTTCAACAAAACCAAGTAGCAGTTCCTGCACTTTGCCCACATGAACMCCCTGCAGCACTCCAGGCTGGAGGCAGAGTGGCTGGAAAATGGGAAAGGACCTGGGAACATGAGCCAGCTATTCTCAGGTGGGCAAGAGACCAATGGCACCTGGCTTGGGCCAGCAATGGTGTGGCCAACAGGACCTGGACAGTGACTGTCCCCTGTGGTGGGCACTGCTGAGGCCACACCTCAAATCCTGTGTCCAGTTCTGGGCCCCTCACTGCCAGATGGAAATTGAGGGGCTGGAGCGTGTCCAGAGAAGGGAACGGAGCTGGGGAAGGGTCTGGAGCACCAGGAGGGGCTGAGGGAGCTGGGGGGGCTCAGCCTGGAGAAAAGGAGGCTCAGGGGGCACCTTCGGGGTCTGCTCCCAGGGAACAAGGGACGGCACAAGGGGAAATAGCTTCAAGCTGTGCCAGGGATGGTTCAGGTTAGACATCAGGAAGAATTTCTTCACTGAAGGAGTGGTTAGACACTGGAACCGGCTGTCCAGGGAGGAGGTGGAGTCACCGTCCCTGGACATGTTTAAGGTAAGCTTGGACGTGGCACTCAGTGCTCTGGGCTGGGTGGCGCGGTGGTGTTCGGTCGCAGGTTGCACTCGCCCATCTCAGAGGTTTTTTCCAACCCGACGGATCCTGTGGCTGTCACGGCGGTCCGGGGACGGGCAGGAACGAAGAGCCGGGACTGCCAGGGCGGTCCCGGGAACCGCRGGGCGGGACCGCACGGAGCCACCTCCTTCTCCTCCCCGCCCCTCAGCCCGGCCCGGCCCAGGCGGTCCCTCCGGGGCGGGGGCAGTCGGGGTGGCCGATGAAAGAGCGGCGCGGTTCGGGAGCCTCGGCCGGGCGTGCCCCGCTGTCCGCAGTGTCACCGCTCCGCCTCCTGCCCGGCACGGCCTCTCGAGAGCCGCGGGTGACGCTGGGGGAGGATGGAGCTGCTCCCGACACCGCCCCCTGTGCCCTGCACCGGGGATGGGCCGGGCGGGAGGGCGCAGCGGTGGCCGGGTGCGGGCCCTGAGAGAAGGTGTTGGGGTGTCTGGAGCTTCCCGTGGTCCGGCAGGTGATGGGTGACAGTGAGGGGGGGCTCAAGCGAGATGGGCCGGAGGCAGCAGAGCTCTGYTGGGACTTTCTCATGAGGGCAGCTTCTCCTCCCGGCTGTGACCGGGACGTGTCCCTTCTCCCACAGACTGGGTCCGAGAAGGCCTCGGAGGCGCAAGGATGCTGTGGTGCACCGGCGCGCTTTCGTGAGGGAGCAGCCCTGCAAGTGTGCCGAGTGCGAGATTGCTTCAGTGACAGCTCTGCCCTCACCCATCATTGCTGTACCCAGTCCGGGGAGAGGYCTTTGTGTACTGCCACTGTGGGAAGGGCTTCCTTAGTCACACCAGTGAGGGCATGGGTGGGAGACAACATCCCTAGGTGTGGTCTGGGCGTGAGCCAAGGTGCGGCTCCCGGCCCGGGCCTGAGCTACAAGGAGGTGGACAAGGGTGTGGCTGCACCAGGTCCTCTGGATTGCAGACAGCTGGACAGTGATGCCTTTGGCCCACATTGCTCTTTCCAGTCACTGCCGCCCAACATACACCAGGCATGGAGTGGAACTGTGCAAGGGGTTGCAGGGGGTAGTTGTGCATCCCAAGGCGCCATCATCCTCTTTCCATGSTACTAGAATCAAATGCCATTTGCCACGTGGCTGTTGGTGCAGGTGTCTGCACCAACACCCTCCCTCGTGAGTGGTGTCTGCCCCTTCACAGCAACCCTCAGAGGGCATTTATTTTCCTTCATGCTTTGTGAAGTGCTGTGTATACTTACCAATGCTCTATAAATTAAAAGGATTGACATGCATTTCTTTCTGAGATCTTTATTAATTTATTTTTCTGAGATCTTTATTAATTTATTTTAAACTATCTTAATTCAAAGTGGCCTTAGGGTTCACAGCTGCTCCGAGCAGCTAAGATGGGATTGCACACTAGTCTGAGCACATAACTGGAGTTCCCTTCTACAGCCACTGTTAAGTTTTGCCTGTTCAGTATTACTTGGCTGAAATAATTGATTTCCCCTGGCCTGTTTGTCCTTTACTTTTTGTGGTCATGTAGCTGGAGAGGTGAATCTGGGTACCAACCCTTTGCTGTTGCAGAAGTTACAGGGTATGATCCTCTTCTGCAGGGATTTWATCACTTTCTGGGCAGCACAAAATCACAAGCCTGATTCAGAAAGTATATGCAAAAAGGCAAGAACCAGAAGGCTGGTTCAGGCTTGGAGAGCAGCCTGCCAGCTCCTCCCTCACAGTCATAGTGGGACACTACTGGAAAAAGTGAATTTGCTACTCTAATTCCAGCAGAGCATCCGTAGAACACTTCATCCCAGATCTGTGGTCACCAGCTGGTGCCCAAATGCTCCTGCCAGCTGTGGGTATGTAGAATACTGTAAATTTCTGTTGTGCTAATRGTGCTCAGATCCTGCAGTGAGACTGTGGCACTTTAGAAATATCTAAGATAGGCAAATGGATGAATGATGTCTCTGAAATAAAAGCCGTCACCCTGGTGGTGTTATGCTGAATCTCAACCTCTCTCCCTTCCCTTCATTTTACCCTTCCCTCCATTCCCTTTCTTTCTGTCTCCCCAGAGTGAGTTTCTCATCAGTTTCTTGGCCCAAGAATGTGGAGTTGAGGGACATTCTTAGAATTGGTCTTATTTTTCTCACATTTCTGCAAGAATCTGAAAAGCCAGAGGAGGGTATTCAGTGCTTACCATTCCTTTATGAGAGAAAGTGGTTTGTCTTTTTACTCTGCAGTGACACACCATCCTACTGATAAAAGAACCTGGTTCTGAAGAGATTGTTTTCAAGTGGCACTTGGGTTATATGTGATACAGTTTTCCAGCCCCCTGCTGGGAAAAAAAATGTATGTAACAGTGATGACTGGAATACAGCTTTTTACACTCTTCGCTTCATTGTGTCTGGGAAAACATTTCTTCTGATCTTGGAYGAGAGGTGTGTTTTGTGTATTTAATAAATTTTTAGAAGCATCTTATGCGTAACCTCTAAAACCATTTCTGACATACATCAAACAAACTAAAGTGTCCYTGCATGCACAGGTGACTTCTTTCAGGCTCTGTTTCTTCCTTACCTCAGCAACACTGGTCTGAATAGCCAGAGGAGGACACAACAGCAGGAGCCTCCACCTTTAAAAAAAAAAAAAGAAAAAGGGAAATACAGGAAATTTCCCGAGACTGAGAAAAGGGAAGCCAGAAAAGGCAACACAGTCRAAGTCAAGGTGTCCCAAAGCATTTTGCCATTGCAGAGGTGAATGGTTGATCCAGGCCCCCACGTGAGGGGAAGGGAGAGCGGAAGAGACTGAAATGAGATGAACAGCTAGGAAGGAAGGCTGGGGGGGTTGATTTCCTGAAGCTACTGGGGAAATGTGATAACACTGCATGGGAGAAGGGTCAACACTCTCCAGAGCCCCCCAAGTAATTTATCCCTCATATCTAGGCTTCCTTTTTTTTTTTTTTTTTTTTTTTCCAGAGCTCTTGCAGTTGCTCTGCTGCTCATGTAGGGCCATTTTCTGCTCTGTCTCTCCCTCCTGCTGACGTTCCCTACAACCCTGCTGAACTCTGCCTGACTATGGCTGAGGTGTTTGTGCTTTCCCATCTTCAAGCACAGAACCACAGAGGAGATTTCTCTGTGTCAGTCCCTATTCTGATAGCATTTCCCCTCACAAAAGGGCAGCCTCGCCTTGCTTCCCCCAGACCACCTCAAAGCACACAGGATGTGCCTCTGCTTTTACAGATGGAAATGCTTGTGACAGACCTGTATGTGTCCTTCCATCTTCTTTTTCCCCAACCTAAACAGATCTTTTTCAGTAGAGGGACTGGGAAGTTTCTTCCCACAGCTTTGCACCTGGCTTTTGTGCTTAAGAAGGTGYCTCTTTGCTGGCCAATTGCTTTATTTTCTTGCCTTTGGATTTCTCTTGATGCCTTCAGGCAGAAATACCAGSCAACACAGGAAAAACAGAGTTTACATATAGAATGCATTAGAGGGATTTCAGGCATCTTCACAATTCTTTGGACATATGATCAAGCCTTTATGTGAATGTAGGGTGAAACAGGAACCACAGGAGGTTTTATTGAAAAAAAAAATTAACAATTATTGGGAAAAAGGAAACAGCAATGGGAATGCAGGGAACAAGGGAGTGAAACAGAAAATTTTTCCTGTGTCTAGAGGAGAATTAAAACCATGAATACACATGAAGTCCTCATATTCTTAGAGAAGTGAAAGAAGATGGCACAGCATTCTRGTATTTGCTCTGGACCCTTGAATCCAAGTTCCCTGGCATGGTCAATGTTGATGCTACTTGTCAGGGTTGTTCTGAGGACAGGCTAGCTGTGAAAGCACTCAGGATTTACCTCAAGGCAGCCACATCCTGCCCTAAGCTTCAGGCACTTGCTTTCATTTGGCTAATTTGAGATGTAGCTGCCAATGGGACTGTGGGTTTCACCTGCATCTTCCACCTTGTTGTGACCAGAGCCACTAATGCAYGTAGAGAGAAAGTGAGTTCCTTTCTCTAGAAATGCAACCTGAGAAGATCCTGAAATTCCTCAGGTTCTGAGTCTCTGGATTCATCACCTTTGCCATCAGTGCTCAAGTCAGTCATCTCCCAGCAGAAGCTRGGGAGAGAGGCAGTGAAGTGCCAGGTCAGAAGCAGGAGGGAGAGAAAAAGGAAATGACTGGTACCTAAAAATACTCAACCCAGGAGGCATGAACCATGAACTGAAGAGAGGTGCCAGAAGAAAACCAGACATGGCTTGGAATAAAGAGAGAATGACTAATTACAGATGCTTCCTCCAAGTCTGTGAGGAGGTAAAAATGATGTCACTGCTGGTGTGATCATTTAGGTTAGTGCATCACAGCAGTGGCATTGTTTCTCTAGAGCACAGMTGGAGAGGAAAACAGCCTCATCTGGAATGCATCCACAAATTGTTACTTCACTCTACCATGAAGCTGTCTGTGAAGAAGGCTTTTTTTATTCCCTTTCTTGGTGATATCACAGCTCCCATATCTGCAGTACCCTTCTAGCCCTTAAAAATCCTGGTAGCTTTCTCCCAAATCCAGAGTAAAGAACATCAATCAGCTGAACAGCATATGCTGCCACTAACTTTTGCTCCAAAAGCATCATGTGAAGAACTGCTAAAGCAAAACCTGCATGAAAATGTTTTGTGCTGCCATTTGGGCACAGTGTCCCTTACAAATAAGGTAAAAGGATTCCAATCTCCTCATTCCAAAGGCTCCTTCGCTGGCTGAAAGGTTCATATTCCTTGTATTAAACAGGTATCTCCAAGGCTGGGCTTTCATGACATTCTGCAGTGGCAAACAGATCTTGCTGATTTGTGACAGCAGATTATCCTGGATGCTAAAGTTCTTGCAATCCCCAGCCACTCCACTGAGTTATTTTTAATTTGCATTGCTTCCCCAATCCAGTGCTCAGCACAGCTCCACAAACAGCAGGGCTGGCAMAAGTGAGAGAAAACTGCAGTCTGGGAAGGGCGGTAACAAACATCCCCAGAGCTCGATTCTTTAAGTTGGTATTGCCACCATGCCATCCAACAGGAGCCCGGGGGGAGCAGCAGAAATTAACAGAAAGCAGAACCAAGGCATTAAACAGGAATGTGCCTGTTTTTGCACACGAGGAATATCTGCAGATGACGCTCCGTTTATGAATCTTTTCCAAGTGCATGTCACACAGCCGGAATTGGTGCTCAGCTCTTGCTAAGTACCTCTGAGAAGTGGAGCTGCCAGGTTTGTACTCCTCTGCCCATCCCCTTGGAGCTCTCATTCCACCTTCTTTTCTTCCAAAAGCCTCATCCCTCTTCTGTGTGACTTCATGGCCACTTCCTCCTGAGCTCTGCTCATGGTGCCAGTGCAGCACTGTGTGCAGCTGCAGCGTGATGCAGACTGAAAATTCAGTGGCTGAAGAGTAATAGTTTTCCACTCTACCCTTGGTTATTTTTAGCTGGATCAGTTCGTGATCCAATCCACTGTACAGACACACAAACAGCTGTGTCAGTGTGACAGGAGGAAAATGTTTGAGGGAAGCAGAGGAGAGGCTTAGCCGAGTTTAATCATCACTGGTACCAAATGGGAAACCACAATCATGAATGATTGCTCTAAATGCCTGGCAGCAGTTATTTAAACTTCAGTACAGCTCCCTGTCTTACTTCTTATGCAAGAAACAAAGCCTAGGGAACTTCCCAAGTCTGTGCCACAGAAAGGAAGTGGCACTGTGTCTGGTTTAGCCGCACCTTTCTGCATGAATCAAGGCAAGGTGAATGTGGGGAGCCTGAACAAGTCTGCTGGCAGGCAAAGCAGCCAGGGTTCCTCACAGCTTCTTTACCTGTTGTAGTTTGGCCAGCCTGAACATTTAAAGATCAAGTCCTGCTGAGATCAAAATTTGCCAGGACACCAGCCACGAGCAGCTACCCAGAAGTGTGCAAACTGTTTATAGTGGCCAAAAGCCATGCCTGAGACACATGCTAAATACTGGCCACTACCAAAAGAGAGTTAGTAATTCTGACACATAATTTAAACATGGAAAGTATAATTAAAAATCTAGATGTTTATTCAGAAGCAAAAAAATCTATTTATCAACTAAAATCACTTACTGAGGTATATAACATGCTCCTTCTCTGGGGTACCTGAGCAATGGTTGCTGTGGGCAAGGAATGGTGGGGATATTGTTTCATGAAGAATTGTTCCAGAAAGGCTTTATAGAATCATAGAATGGTTTGGATTGGAAGGAACCTTAAAAGGTCATCCAGTTYCAACACCCGGCCATGGGCAGGGACACCTTCCACTATCCCAGGTTGCTCAGAGCCCATCCAACCTGGCCTGGAAGACTTCTGCTGTGAAGTAGCCACAACTTCTCTGGGCAACCTGTGCCAGGGCCTCACCACTCTCACAGGGAACAATTTCTTCCCAATATCCCATCTAAAGCTGCTCTCTTTCAGTGTGAAGCCATTCCCCCTTGTCCTGTCACACCAGGCCCTTGTCAAGAGTCTCTCTCCATCTTTCCTGGAGACTCCCTTCAGGGAATGCAAGGCCACAATGAGGTGAAACAAAACTACTCAGAATCTTTTAGGCTGGAAAAGACCTTTAAAGTCATCAAGTCCAACCACAAGCCATCTTACTTGGTGTGTTTTCCTTTCTTTACAAGGATCGTGACTGCAGCAGCACTCTGAAAATGTGGACAAAGCCACTGCTTATTTTGGGCTTGTCCCAGGAAATTAAAAAGCTATGCAAATCCTGCTTTTATCCCTCAGAATTGCATCCAGGGATGACAAGCAGCAGTTTCATGTAAGATGTTTTTTAAAACCTTTCAATCTTTCAGGTTATTACACCCACAGGTTTTCTACATAAGCAAGAAAAAATACAAGAAAAAGTGTAAGCACAAGGACATGTTTTTCCTGGATGATACMCATCATCATGCAACCTCCCTCCTGCATAGTCACTTGAAATTTCACAACTGTGGTTCAGATAAAATACCAATGATCTGATTCATTCTTCCACTGAATTTCACTGTGAATAATTGTAAAAAGCACATTTAGTGCCATGACTCAGTAGGCAAAATATCTTCTGCTCCTCCTGGCTGAAGTTTGCTGTGCCCTACACCCCCCTCCAGCAYAGGCTGTCCATAAATGGCCCCATGGCTCCATAACTAGGTTCCTGACACTCAGTTTTCCCAAGGATTAATGTCTGAGCTTCCAGGAGAATTTGTCATCAGTACCATCAACAAAGAAAGCGCCCACAATTATATTATGTTTTATAATTGCATCCCATATCTCCCAAAACTGAAGTCATCACAGATACACCACAATTCCCAGTTTATAAACTGCTGACTTTCTGGGGAGGTCACAAAGGAAAGCAAAGGTTTATTAGTAGGCCTACATGTACAGCAGTTGACTGGAAATGTTCAGGGGGTCTAGAACTGAAAAAAAAAAAAAAAACAAACCTCACATTCCAACTACTTCTGTAGCTCTGAGATCAAAATCATGGAACGTAAGAGACCATGTTTTTATCAAATCTTTATTCCTGTGAGTCCCAAGGGGTCAGCATTACATAAAACTTCTATGAAAAATGAATGCCATTCCATGAATAACTTGCATGTATTATGTAAAATATTTATTGAAGACAAATGCCATTCCATGAATAGCTAGGATGCTGCTTACTTTAAATAACAGTGTGTTCATCTGCTGTAAATGAAGTTCTGTCTTCTGCCCAATTAGATTAATTTTATACCTCAGTCTACCACCCTTTTCATAAGTAAAGTTTATGAACACATTTCTGCTTTTAAATACCGCTTTCATAAGATCCTATATATGCAAAAGGACACCGAATGCAGCTCAAGGGAAGGGAAGACCAAWCACAAATGAAAGATTCTGAAGAACATCTAAACCTGGCCTAGGGTTGGCAGACAACCACAGGAATATCAATTAGAGCTCAGGTCTACATCCCACTGAGTTCATCTTTGCGTTAGGGGAATTAGAGGACCATCCCTGAAGTGAGGAGCCATCTTCAAGTGTTTCTTAGCTATAGTGAAGGGTTAGTTGTCTCAGCAACTTTAAAAAGCTGGATCACTGGATGTAAGAGAAAGTTATTTATTCCATCACTTTCCACTTCCCATACACAGGACGTTTCTGTCAAGGTGTTCTGCACATAGATTTGGAGTCTACAACAGTACACACACACACATATAAAATCTGTAACAGTATATCCTGGTATTATGTAAAATCTAATACAATGATATTAGATAGTGTGTACAATCTTCCTTTATTTATATACAGTTACTAAAACTACAGCTGYGTATACACAATTCCCTTTCCCTCCAACTGAACAAACAAGCTTTTTAGAGAAACCACATCACCTGTGTTTCCTGACTGTGTTGTTTCAGATTCTGACTTGCTCACCTTTTTCCCCTCTAGGCTTCTGTCTTCTTTGGTCTTACAACTTCACTGTGTCTACTCCACACATCCCTTCCAGAAGACAAACTGCAAAATCACAGGAGTGAAACTGATTTTATGAAACCGTGGTTCTCACAGAAAGATACATTATCAGCCCATCCTCATCCTGAGCGAAGATTAACTCTGCATTMAAAATTTTAATAGTTTTAAAATATTATAAGTAATAACAGACTGAGAATAGGTCATCAAACAAAATAAGAGAAGCCCCTTTTTCAAATATTGAAGCAGCACTTCTAGGRCATGACTCATCTATTCCTAAGGCAGACACCTAAAACAAGTCAGATGAATCACCACCTAACATTTCTYCCCAGAAGTTTCAAAATCAAAGACAGTTCAGAAGCTCTCTTTGATGTTATTAAGTACGTATTTGTAGATTTGGAGGTTAATTTCATGGTATGCTTTTGACAGGCTCGGGGAGGGATTTTTCCTCTAGTTTCTGGAGGAAGTAAGATTCTTTTTATCCCACTGTCATCCCCCAATTAGGAACCAACTGGCTCATTTCAATCAAATACAAACAGGTAGAGGAATCAAGAGATGAGAAGGTTCCTGTATCCAGGGATCAGTGCTCCTATAACCAGGGATCAGTGGCCAGGTGCAGCAGAGAGCTCTTACTGGCATTCCCATGGGAGGATCAGCAGGGAGAGACTGCCTTGTCCATCCTCTTTGGCATTTAATGCAACATCTTGTCCAGGCAGCAGGACAAAATATTTGGTTTGAAAACTGAATCTGCTGGGAACTCAGGAAGGATATAAGGATGATTTGGGAGAAAGGGGTGTTGGGAAGAAAGTGAAATAAATGACAGCAGAAGGTGCCCATTTTATAATAAAGTATTAATCAGAATACTGGCAATAATGAGTGCTCTATATACTGTTTGGGGTCTTTAGACTAGAAGGATTTGTTTCTGTAACACTGTGCATGACCAGGACTTCCCCTGCTGGACACTGAAGTAGCTGATACAAGGGGGTTACATAACTCCAACAGATCCTGGAAGCTGGTGCTCCTGAAATGAAGGAGAGGACTTACACYTGTTCTTTGGCAGCCCTTCCTCCTTAGGAGTTTCTGAAATGAGCACACTTCTTAGAAAATGGGAACTTCTTCTGCCTAAGAGCCTCTCCAAAGCAGATTAGCAGAAATCAGTCAGAAATTAATTAACTTCTCCTATGAGGACAGGTGTAGAGAGCTGGGGTTGTTCAGCCTGGAGAAGGCTCCAGGGAGACCTTAGGAGGCATTTCAATATGTAGAAGGGTCTTACAAGAAAGATGGGGACAATTTACAAGGGCCTGGAGTGACAGCACAAGGGGGAATGGCTTCAAACTGACAGAGAATAGGTTTACATTAGGTATCAGGAAGAAATTCTTTACTCTGAAAGTGGTGATGCCCTGGCACAGAGGCTGCCCCWTCCTGGGAGTGTTCAAAGACAGWTTGGAGGGGGCTTGGAGCAGYCTGGCCTAGTGGAAGGTGTCCCTGCCCATGGTAAGGGGTTGGAATGAGATGAGCTTTAAGGTCCCTTCCAACCCAAACCATTCTTTGATTCTGTGATCTGGAAGCTCCTGAGGAGAGTGTTGGTGCCTTTCCTGAACCTGGGAATTGAGGACAAAGCCGGGAAGTTCTGTGGGGACTCTGGTTTCTTTGCAGGGCTGGGATGCAGGGAGTGAGCTGCACATGCTGGTTCCTGCACTTGGCAGAGCCTGGGGGCCTGGCACCTGCTCCCAGCACCTGGCTCGGCAGGGCCCCCCACACCCACGCAGGAATCCTGGCCAACTCCACTGTGGAAAGCACTGGGAGCATGGAAGGGGGTGCAGCAATACATGGCTGGAGTGCAGCAAGAAGCYACCACTGACATTGGACAGGGAACAGCAAACAGCCAGGCTGCTCCAGGGTGGGTGTGGGAGCACATCYGCAGTGATAAGAGGTTTGCAAAACAACCTCTGGGAAGAAACCAGGGAACTGCGTTTATTGAGTCTAGAGGAGAAAGCTGGAAATAGGGCAGGACACGATAGTGCAGTTGCAGTGCATGAGASGTTGCTATTGAGAGGCAGCGATTACACTGCTAGGACAGAGGTAAGATCTAACCAACTTAATTTCCAGGAAAGAAAAGAAGACAGGAGAAAAGAAAAACAAACCCACTAGATGTTGGAGAAACTTTCCCTGAGCAAGCCAGAGCTGGAAAATGTTATCTAGGAGGTTGTGAAAACCCCTGCACCACAAGTTAACCAGACATCGCCACACTCTCTCAGTAGAGGACTGATTGCCAAGCTATCCCTCAGCCTTTGGAAAGCAAAAATCCATCTACCCTTTTCAAAAATAAACTAAAAACCATCCATGCATGTCACATGGATCATTAAACATATGGGTGATGAGTAAAACGTTTAGCATTTGCATAACAAAGCTACTACAGATTTACAAATCCTGATTTCAATGCAGGCATTTAAATTCAAGCTCTTATTTGRATAGAAAACTTTCATCTTTCCTCTCAAAGAAACTGCCTTGCAGTTGTTGAGCAGGTAAATGCTGGCAAGACTTTTTAGTGCTATTTCTGTCACATGGCACCTCCTTCCTGCAATCAGCCTTTCTCCTCTGTTATGTCCTGCTCCCATGAAGCGAAGCAGCAGCCACTTTATATTCTTTGGAGTACTTTTAGTCCTGTTGAAATCTTTGTGGGCTGGACCAGTCCCACAGCAATATTATAGAGTCATCTTTCCACCATCTGACAATATAGGGGCATAAGATACCCCAGGCACTGGAAAAAAATCCAGACCATRCGGTTCTTATAGGATCCACTGCAGAGAACACTCCTAAGACAGGGAGACATTTAGACCTTCCCAGTTCATTGGGAGTAATTAAGGCCACTAGGACATCTTATTTGATGGAGTACATAAAGGACAGAGTTAGGGCTTTTCTGAGTTGTTGACTGGGTATCTAAGATGAAATAATCTAGGCATAGTCCCATGTGGCATATACATGGAAAGGGTTTAGATGGGAATTTTGACCTGATTCGGGATCAGCTGGTTGACACCAGAGAAAAGCCTGATCTGTTTGCTCCTTGTGGGAAGAGCTGGAGTCAGGATTCATCCCTTCCTTCCTCAGCATCAATGAAAGCACCTCAGCAAGAAATCAACCCCTGAAATGGAATGTGTTCACTGTGAGCCCTGCCAGGAAGGCACTCCAGCACCAGAGSTGGGACAAAGGCAAAGATATCCAAGCCACTGCTTGGAATCCTGCAGGGAATAWGAGGCACAACCCCAAACACTACAGAGAACAACCTGACAATGCTCCAGGGCCCAGGGGTAGCAGGAGGTGGATGTGAGTACTCTACTAAGSTGATGGGCCTTGGGAGGTCATGTGGGTTTTTTGAGAATTACTAACAAGGGAGAGGGAGGTCCAAGGAATGGAACATCAACCATCAGCTTACAGTTGTGACAAGGTAACTTTTAAACATCCTTTTGGTCTTTGTTYCTTTATTCTCTCAGATTCCTTGGGGATTGCAACTCACTGTGTCTCAGGAGGTGTGAAAATTTCAGAAGAGGAAAAAGAGTCTGTGACAAATGCATGTTGACCACAGGACAAGGATGTGGCCCCTACCACAGCCACTTTACAATCTGAGCCTCCAAAGTACAACAGCAAGCTTTTTCCTGAGGCAGAAACACCACTCTTTTTATAGGGTCACTCTACTTYTATGGGTTATTTGCAGTATTATTCTTGTGCTGTTCTTAACTAAATGCAAAGAAAACTAAAAATATCACACAGTGTGAATCACAAAAAAAGGCCCTTTTTGTGTGTTAAGGACAAAAGCTCAATTCATGAAAAATGTGCCTTTGCTCATAGGAAACAATCCTGCTTCAGTCTGCCCTTCCAACAACAGCACCAGAGCTCCAAACAAACAATACTTCCCCACCCCGTGTGTATGGCTGTATTTCTCTGCAAGCTCACRTCAATCTTTACAATCCATCCTATAGGAAAGGCTGCTTTTTCCAGAACTGAGGGGGGTGAGGGGCACAGGGAATCCTCTCTCAGTATAAAACAGGCCAGCACTGTGGAGGTGATTAAGGAACATGTGCTCATTTTTCTGTTATGAGTTTTGTTATCTAAATTACAGGACTCAAATTTAGGGCCTTCAGGAAAGCCACCACGGGTGCTAAAATTACAGGGGTTTTATTTAAAAAGAAACCTGAAACTACAATAAAATGGTGTATCTTTCTTGAACTTACCCTTACAGCAAGCCTTAACACAAACTACCTGAAGGAGGAAAAGCGAAGTTGCTCTCTAAACCTGCTGATGTGACAACAACCAACACACAGGAGCAGCTACAACGAACAGAATGATGCTTCTGCTGGTGTTCTCTCCCTGGRTGCAGCCAGGAAACAGCATCAGGAACAGCTTCCCATGAGGGGGCACTACACTATCATACATCCAGGCTTAGAGATCTTCACCTCCAGGACTCATGCAGACACAWTTTGACTTTGTTTATCCTCCTCTACAAAAACAAAGCTGATGAAAAATTACTGTTTATCTCGTTAAAAGTTACATTACTGCATGTAATTCCATCCATCCATGACYAAAACAAAACGCCAAACACTACATCTGGAATGCAGGGGAAATTTGGGATTTCTGAACTTTTAAGTACTTGATTTCACAGCAATTCAAGAGGACCTTAGTACAAACTAAGGACTTTCTTGTGCAATTTTTTAATGAACAGGGAATCCTCTTTACTGGTGAATTGGACAGATTAATTTGTGGGCTGGATTTTGTGTCTAGCCAACAAGAGGAAGGGAAGTGAAGGGCTGGTCTGAGTCATTACTACTGACCTACACCACAAGCAACAACACTTAATTGGACATTATCATACGAGGATCTCAGCTAGAAAGAAGCAACTTCCTGGCACAGTGGTTTCCGAGTGTGCAGGGATGGGCAGGATGGGGCTGGGGCAGAGGCAGCTGTTTTGAGCACAGGGGAAAGGTGCTGAGTGTCATCCTCCCACCTGGCTGCCCACACTCCGGTGCTGCAGCTGCCCACATGGGGAATAACCTGCACACATGCAGCTCCTACACAGCCACATCCTCCCTTTCAGCTGGAACCAGAGGAATATTTGGCAAGCCCCTCAAAGGCGCCATGCTGCTTTCAATTTTGCTCTCTATGCTCAATTTTGTAGAGGTTCCAACTATTTCAGCAGCTCTGGACTAGAATAAGAGTACCTGCACTGGTGTGACTCTGTCCATATTCCACCTTACCCTTACTATAATTCACTTCTAAAGTTCACAGTTGGAGCAGAAAGCCTGAAGAAATGACCATAGGGTAAGCAGCCTACCTGAATCTGAATAAAACAGGCAGAATGAAGTGTTCTAGATGTTCTGGCAGAGAATTGGTTGGTTTGTTGTCAGGATCCTTTCTACAGAGGCCTTTGAGTGTCACCCCCCTTCCCCCACAACTTATGTTATTGCCATCAATGCCCACATATATGAGAAAAGTACATCAGTAAGACTGATGAAGTTCGTGCTTTAGCAAATGGAATAGAAATATTTTAAAAGTCCTGTAACGACTTTTCAAAGAGGAAAAGGAGAAAATTATCAATASCTGGATACTCTCTCTTTAGGCTTTCTCTCACTCCTGAGGAAGCAGGAGAAACATCAGTGTGTGAGGTGCATGTAAAGGGCAAGGTTGAGATTCCAATCCAGCAATTATCTGCACATGGGTATGAAAGATGGTGTGAGCTGGGAAACAATTTACTGGAGCATGAGGGCTCTGCTTCAGATTTGCACAAGGATTTAGCTGCAACAGAAGGACCGTAGAAGGGTTTGGGGGAAACTCCAGCTTTTTGCAGTGCTCAGAATCACACAAAACAAATGGAAAGCAGCACAGGAAACCAAGAGCTGCCTCCTAAAAGGCTCCCTGGGAGCTGCAGCTGGGGATTTCAGTCTGAGAGAGGCACCTGCCACGAACTAGCAAGTATCCTTGGGGTGTCCTTGGCATGGAGCACCTCAGGGTGGAAAAACAAAAAGCCCAAAGATTTCCTTTAAATTGCACTGAGCTTGGAATTGCCTAAATCGACTGCTGTAAAAGAACAGCTGTTTGGGAATGTTTGCATAACCAGTTCTCGTTAAGCTTTTCCAAAATTTGTTTGCGGTATTTCTGGATAGCAAGACCAATGCTGTGATCCTGAAYTGCCAAAAATTAAAACTTTGGACGATGGAGTAGAGGCAAAGCCCATAAAAGCTTTCTTACCTTCCTCTTTGTCTGACTACTCATTCCCCCAGTTCACGTTTTTTCCTCCATAGTGTCTTTCTGTCATTTTGAAGGCATCTTAATAGTATGAAGCACAGTGGTTTTCCAACCTGCAAACAAGAAGCTCCTYTGAATAAATATTGGGGAAAAAAGAACCTGTGCTAAAGGTTATATTTTCTGAAGCAGTTATCCAATCTTTAATGATATGTACTATGGTTAAAACAACTGGTTTCCTGGTCACCAGTAGCATTTGGGAACTCAGTGATGGAATTTTCAGTGGAATAGGAATGAGCTCTTACATTTTCAAGAGGATTTTTCCTTCAGCCAAACTTGCAAAAATGACATTTGATATACCTAATGCAATATAACATCTCAGTCTTTTCTTCCTGTTGAATATATGGCTTTTAAAGCCCTATACCCACCTCTTCCCTTTTAGAACAGGCAGGAGCTTATAATCAMGTGAACTGTTGGGCAATGTCAGGCTACAGGATGTGTGCAAATGAAAATATTCTTTTACCACCTTTCACAGCTGACAGGCAGGGACTGTCCAGACCATCCCTCATCTTCATGCCTCTAACAGCAGCCTTTGTCTCAAGACAGTCTGTAGTCTTGTCTATTTGTTTAAATTTTCCTGGCAGATCCCATAAAWATGGGAAATTTAGCTGTGTAGGACAATGGCCTAATTTGTTCATTAAACCAGACCACTGCAATTACTTTGGAAGACATTTGTACAACRCATTAAATGGGCCACTCGTACTTAATCCATCCAGCAGACCTTCACTGTAACTAGTACATAATTCAGAACATAAAACTATCCCTCCATGGCTCATTTGCAGGGATCCCTTTTCACAAAGGGTTCTTAGTGCTTTTTGTAGGGAGAAAAAGTGTATGAGGTTGAATAAGGATTATAAAGATATGTAATTTAAGTGGATTATTTTGCTCCTGGTTTTATTCCATGGGAGCAAACACAGCATTTTATCTATGTCACTTGCTGGCTGCAAGCTGTTTAGGATTCCCAGAAGAAGGCACTTGAGAAGGAAATCAGGGAAGCCCATTTTGGTCTGTGCTTCGCTTGGGATATTCACGTTCTTTGACAATATGGGTTTTGTCTCAGAGYTACTGTGATTAACTCAGGTTATGGCAGCAGTGTGGATTTGTAACTAGTTTCACATAGGAAAGCATTTCTAGCACATCATCTGAAGGAAATTCCCAGTTCTCTCTTTTCCTAAACCTTTCTGTCACAGCCCCCTGGACATCTCCTTGAACAAGTTTCAGGAAAGATCCCAGAAATCACTATTTGTCTCTGTGGAGTCCATAGTTTCTTACACACCTGGGATAAATGAAGGCTCTGCCAGACAGCAGCGGRAGTCACCTTTGTAACTGCATCCACAACTGGCACTGAAGCAGATTCTCAGACTAAGACAGGCCAAAGCTCACTCTCACAAATTAAGAACTTCCTGTAAACAAACCAAGAAACAAAAGCTAAAAATACTCCTCCTCCCTAGCTGCTGTCATGTGGGGAAATTACAGCATGAGATACACCTTAATCTGAAGCAGGGAAGCTCCAACCCTTATCTCTGAAGGATGGTTTGTACTCTTAAAACAACGTAATACCCCACTGCATCCTGTCTGTCCTACAGACCGAATCCAAAGCCATGGATTCGGAAGAGAGAACCTGTCAATCATATAGCTGCATTCAAGATTTTTTTTTTTAAAGGGAGTGAAATGTCCTTTTTTACCTCAGCAYCTGCTCAAGGTGCTGGCACCCACAAAAGCAACAAGGGCACTGCAATACCAAAGCTGGGCTGAGGCCAGGGGAGCGTCTGCAGTTCTCTGTCTGCTGCAGTGAAAATCCAGTGCTGGAGGCTGGGACTCTGCTCCCTGCTGAGGAAAAAGCGTAAACAAGGAGCAGGAAAGGAGATGACTGGGTTTCAGAAGGGTTGTTACCGCTGGATGTTCACAGCAAGCCTTAGAGGAAATGAAGGAAACGGCCAGGACTGACTCACCGGGGATGGGTGTTTTACTTGCTGCTTGTGTAAACTTAGTGTGCTTCGGTTTCCAAGCTCTCTGTTCTGGGCCTTTCCATTATTACCAGAGTTTTTCATGCCTTATACGCAGGTTTGCATCTGCTTGGAGTAAGGTATAGCTGCTACACACACCTAGGGAAGTGAACTGTCTTTCAAAGCAGGGCTCAAGCAGATGATTATAGTTAAGTTTTAAAAAGATACAACTCCCCCTCTCTGCAGTACTTCTGATATATCGGCAGCTGAACCAAGTTACTGCCAGGTTCTGTCCTGCTGCCTGCCTGAGTTTTGGCATGCCCAGCTGTGTGCTTTGCATATAGAACTATACCCAGAACRGTGTCTGCTGCAGAGCAGAGAGGATATGACAGCACAGGACTTGAGCGGGACGGGATGTTTACAAGGAGGATGTTGGAGCGGGAGGTTAATGTCCCAACTGCCCCTCAGCCTGACGATAGCACAAGGCACTGCAGGAAGCCAGAGCACTTCAGAGTACAGAACCCTGCTCTTGGTGCTGCTGGGCCTCTTTAGAGGRAAGGGACATACCAGGGATATATGTCCAGGGACATATATATGTATGTACCCCAAAAGRTATATCCTTGAAGGGAAAGGGGCATACCAGGCACTCAGCTGCTGAAGCCCAGAGTTTGGTGGGCTGAGATASGTGACAATGCAGCCCAATCCACCTGGGATACTCACAGCATGGGACAGGACCTCTCCTGCTTACACTGTGCATGATTCCAGATGTGTTCAGGCACTCAAACTCTCTGTGCAATGGGCACAGAAAGTAAGGTATCTCAGGACATGATTAGCAAAACCAAATAGAAAACTGCCTCTGCAGCTGCTGGAGGTGCCAAGGACAGGGAAAAGGTGAAGCCCACATTAGAAAATGAGCTGCCCTTTTCTGGATGGAAGAGGAGAGTTTTCCAGTCAGGATGACCAACTCCRACCCACTGCCAGCTGCTAGGAACTTAGAAAATGCAGTAGGAATAAGCATTGGCTATTTATATGATGTCCCAGAGGTCTAAGACCARCCCAAGAGAGACATGATCCAGAATCAGCTTCCCAGTGTCTCAGCTTGTGGGAATTTAAAGCATGCCTTTCCTCGCTGTTGACTGTAAATGCAGTGATGTGGAATGGGAATCTCAGCTGCAGGAGATCATCCACTCTGCTGAAAGAAGGCACCCACACAAACAAATGAAAGGAGTAATTGAATCAGAAGGCAGCAGCAAGCACGAGGACCATTCTGTGGCTGGCTGGGGAGAGGTCTCAGTGTGCCACTTCCAAGGGGAGTTTTTCAGCCAGGGAGACTCCACACAGGTCATGCAGGGAAGGGAAGGTTCAGGATTGCCTGGGTGTTTGAGCCAAGATTACCACTTTCTCTTTTCCTGAAACCTTCAGAGCACATCCTAGAAGATACACACCTGCAAGCCTCAGGAAATGATTAGGAAAAAAATCCAAACTTAGCCATGAGACAACTCTGGATATTAATTTGAGGGGACAGAATATATAAGATAGGTAATGCCTTCCTCAGGCACCCGTCTAGAATAATCCTTTGCACACTTTGCATTTTTGGTGAGCAAAGACCCATATGCACCATGGAACCAAATGCACCCTCACATAAATTTAAGCACATCCAGGTGTCATGGATGCAATTAATGAAACTGGGGCAGTGGAGAATRAAGTAACCTACTCTTTACTTTGCCATGCAATGAAAATCCCCCAAAACACCAAACACCTTTTGGACTTGCCTCTTTTTTTCATGATCACAATAATCAGTTGTGTCAGTGTTTCCCTTTCTCCTGCTACTCCCATACATCCCTAACACATACTACCTTGTCCTCCCCTTTTCTTCTTTCCCTTCATTCATGTCATTTACAGTCAAATTGGCTGACAGGGACACAATTTCCTTTACTGATATGGAACTGATAKGCTGTTCCCGAGCTGAACATAGCCAGAAAGGTTCCTATCCACAGGATATTTACCTGTGCATCTATGAAAGACAAAATGCCCAGGAATTGTAACTGTGGATGCAGCTTCGTAATGTAGCCCTACAGAATTTTTCTACCCATGTCCTGYTCAATTTCTTCTGAATTCACATGTTTCATTAATTTACATTTATCTGATGATCTTGCCTGGGATCCCGTAATCCTGTAAAGCCTGGGACAACCCAACACTTTTCCTTGACCCCCTAACTGCCTGCTGGGAACACAAAAGGCTCACGCATGTGAAGTTAAGGAATGAGTAAACGAGAGGCTCGGGTAATGAAGGAAGGTTTGAAAAAAGAAAAGCACCTCTAATTCTTAAGCTGGTCCACACACCAAGCTGGCGGGCCAGGTGAACTCCAAAGGCAAAGCAACSGTGCACTGTGTCCAAACCCGAGGGGGACACTGTTATTATAGAATCACAGAATGTCTGGAATTGAAAGGGATCCACAAGGATCATCCAGCCCAACTCCTGGSCCCGCACAGACACCCCAACAATCCCACCATCTGCCTGCGAGYGTTGTCCAAACATTTCTGGAGCTCTGGCAGGCTCGATGTTGTGATCACTTCCCTGGGGAGCCTGTTCAGTGCCCCACCACCCACTAGGGGAAGAACTTTTTCCTAAAATCCACCCTAACCCTCCCCTGACACAGCTCCAGCCGTTCCCTGAGTCCTGTCCCTGGTCACAGAGAGCAGAGATCAGTGCCTGCCCCTCCTCTTCCCCTCGTGAGGAAGCTGCAGAACTGCTGGCAGCAGCTCTGACCTCAGTCTCATCAAGGCTGAACAAACTTCAGCCGCTCCTCGTGTAGCTTTCCCTCTAGGACCTTCACCCAGAGTCTTACTATTGAATTAAAAAGAAAAAAAAATTAAGGAAAATACCTTCCGCTCGGACGTGTCGGGGACAGGAGCGGGGCCAGAGCCGCCGCGGCCGCCCTGCCCTGCCCTGCCCCGCCGCGATGCCGTCGGAGCGCGGCCGCCGGCCCCGCACGCCAATCAGGGCGGCCCGCCTGCCTTCCTGTAGGTGTGCCCGGCTCACCTGGAGCCGCGCTCGGCACTCATGACATACCTGCGGCCCCGCGCAGGGCGGCGGCGAGGCGGCGGCCGAGGGGCGCCGGGGGGGGCAGCGCTGGCCCCGGCCCCGCGATGTGAGCCCGGCGCAGGTAAGGGCGGCCGCCGGGGGCGGCGTTGCCGTATTCCCGGGAGAGGCGTTGCTCTATGCCCGGGATCGCCGTTGCCGTATTCCCGGGAGAGGCGCGGGCCTGGCGCCGGAACCCCGCCGAGCCCGGGCCGGG
>NW_026623248.1:1366644-1473455 GCF_030028575.1 Malurus melanocephalus | reverse complement strand
GTGGCCGACCCACCATTTTAGGACCCGAGGGGGACGGGAGGAGGGATCTCCGGGGAAGGAGAGCGTCGCTCCTCCCGCGGCGGGCCCGGTGCGGATGCGCGGGGCGGGCGCCATCGGGGCGCGTAACCCGGCGGGGTCGCGGCCGCCGCGGGGGTGCTGCGGGAGCCCGGTGCGCCCCAAGGGGGCGGCGAAAGGGACTCCCGTTTCCCCGGCCCGGGGCATCCCCGGGGATCCGTATCCTTGGCTGGGGGCCGCATCCTTGACGGGGGCTCCGCGCCCCGACGGCAGCGCCCGTCCCGCCCGCCGTCCCCCGCTCCCCCGCCCGCTGCCGGCAGCCGGGAGGGCCCGGAGCGCAGGCCCGGTCCCAGGCTCGGCTGCCAAGCAGCAGCAGGAGCCTCTTCCCGCAGAAATGGTGCCTCCCACGCAGGAGCGAGATCCCACGGTGTTCGCCGGGTTTTCAGCTCCCGCCGGGAGCTGCGGCCCGGGAGTCGCGGGGGTGCTGCTCTTGAACTCCGGACACCTCCTTGTTTTCCTCCTTGCCTCGTGACTTTTATGGCCTGTCACAGAAGGAAGGCAGAGGAACGAAAGGCGAGATCCCTGCCTGCTGCTYGCTTCCTGCCTCCTTCCCGCAGCGCCGGCCACCGCAGCAGCTCCGATGGCAACCCCATCGCCCAAAACAACCAGCCAGGGGGGCATGCGGAGCTCCCACGGATGTCGCCTGACCCATCGTTCTCCCAGCGCCCATGTTTGTCCTTGCTTGATGCTTCGTTTATTCCCCGATATTGGCTAAGACTGCATCAAACCTGGTAGGAATTATGGGGTCCGAGAAGGAGATCTTAGCTCAGCTCATCAGTGTTGACTTGGTGCAGACTTTATCAGGGAGCTCCTGGATGTGGATGCCCATGTTGGCTTCTGGAGCTGGGTGCCTGTTCCCCCAGGACCAAAACTACATCTGTAATGCATTRATGGAAGTTTTGTGACTTGATTCTCTGGTGTTTTGGAGTTGCTCATAACCTAAATGACTTGGAGATGGTTTGGATAAGGGCAGAGTCCTTTTAAAGGGTTGCACTGGAGGGAGGTGGCTTGGTTTGGAGGAATAATGTATGGGTGACCCAGATTTCAGAACTGCACCTGAACTGGGTGAAGAGGCATCCACAAATCAGACTTGAAGTTGTAACAAGTCTGAATTCTTTGTTTTTTGTTAATGTTAGGAGCAGCTCAGCTGGCTTCTGTGCAGAACCTCGTTTTTCCAGCTGGTGATTGAGGGTGGCATTTGTCCCCTCCTGCCTGTATAGCAGCCTCATGGTCTGCATAAATCTCAGTGGCGTCCAGTCGCTCGTGACAGCAGGCAGCTGAGCTTGAGGTTGGTGCTTCTGCTGTCTGAAATAGTGGGRCACAAATACTTCCTCTGGGAATCTCTTGTGCATCCTGATAGGTTTTGATGGTAAGACTCTGTTCCTCAGGTGCGTTTTCTTTTTTTTTTTGTTTTTTAATTTCATCGTGCTAACTTTAGATGGATGTTCTTGTGCTTGCTGTGTTGAGTCTTACCCTTTTCTTATTCACTTATTTCAAGTGCTTTCTAGCAGGAAAGAGCCCAATTATGCTATAGTTTTTGATGTTTTTTTTCTTTTTTTTTTCTTCTTAACGTAATCTACTTTAGAGTCTTGTTTAAAGTGGGCTGTTTTATTTAATTAGTTTATATTCATATTACATTCACTCTCCATAGTTGTTCCAGACAAAATTGAAGAAACAGCCCRCAAGGGATTTCAAATTCTTAATTGGAATCACATTTTTTCCAAGGATGTTTGGTTCTAAGAGTTACTGTGCCTTCTGTCATCTGGTATCTTTCCAGTTGATGTTGTTTGCTTAGTTACTGTTTGGCTAAATTATCCACAGCTAGTTTATTTCAGTAGTCATGCCTGGGAAGTTTTGCAATTCCTTTCCGCTTTGCAGCTTCTCACTGAACTCCTGTTGAATCTTCTAATGAARTATTCAGAAGTCACTTCAGTGCAAATGCAGTTGTACTCTATTGTTTTGGCACTTGGGCTGTACAGAGAGGTTATTTCCCTCTTTCCTGAGGTGATCCCACACTTGATGTTCAGAATATCAGCCAATTGGGGACAGATACCTTCACCTGACCCCTGGCAGGTATTTACATTCCCACCTGGTTATCACTGCATTGAATCAAAAATTCTACTAGAAAAGTACCCGGTCTTGATTTCAGGATATCGAGTAATAGGCTGYACTGGTTCCCCAGGTAAATTATTCCAATGGCTGATTACCCTCGCTAATTTCCTATCTCCATCTGTCCAGCCTGGTTCCTAACCACAAAGTCTTGCTATGAGTTTTCATGCCAGATGATAGATCCTGTTGCTGCCAGGATGACACATTCCAGCTAAAAGATGGGCTGTTRTACTGCAAGCCTTTGGCTGTTAGCTGTGCTGAGCTCTTCCTTCTGGGAAGAGGCAGTCATGGAGCTGGAGTCCAGGGGATGGGTGTGATGTAGAGCAGCGATGGAGGGTGCCTGATGTGGTGTCTGTGCGCAGGCAGGGTTTCCCAGGAATTGTTAATTGAATAACTCGTGTCGCTTGGAGTTGGGCTTCCCTTGATGAGCAATCCAGTAAAACAGGCTGCTGCTGAAGAAAAGATCCAGTTCTCATCCAGTCCTGACTGCAAGCTGCTRCTGCTTTCCTGGGATCGGCTCTGGAGACCAAGTGGCCTCAAATCAGTCCAGTCGCTGCTCCAACTGAGTATTAACCTCCCTTCCCTGAACAAAAGAATACAGAAGTTGGATCAGCCTGCCTTGTGGCCAGAGAGACTGCTGCAAAATTATGGCATGGGTATGGACATTGGGCATGAGAAATGTGGTGAGGGACCACCTCTTCCTACAGCATGATTGGATGCCAGAGGGAATCACACRTTTAGTTCCTACATTTCTGTGCTTGGATAAACAGGCTGTGATTGCACAAATGTTCTCAGCTGGCACTGCTATTGAAAGAAGCCATCGTGCCTGCATGTTGTCATCCCTGCTGGTTCCCTGCTGTGGTTTGTTGTGAAACCACACATACACCTATACCACCAGAAGAGAAAGGGTAGAGCACAGAACTCCTWTTGGCAAGCTGAAGAGTTGGTGAAACCAAAAGCTGCCACAAGCACACCTTACCTTAAATCTTCATGGAAGGCAATGTATCTTTTCACCTTTCTTTTACAGGAGACGTGTGAGATTAGCTGCCCGGATTTACTCAGTGGTGCAGGTTAACTCTGTTGCATGGCTTGGGAGAACTGGGTTTAGCCAGAACTGAGTTTAGGTCAGCTGTTTTTMTGTCTGGTCAGGAAGTGTGTGTCGAGATTTGTTGTATGGGAAAGAGAATTTAACGTAAGAGAAGGAGGTCTGGGCCTTGGCTGTAACACACTGATRCCTATGAAGGGTTCAGTGGTGCAGAAAAGTTCCAGGCTAATGCATTCATGCATTCTAGATGTGAGTTCTTAGTGGTGCTCAGTGCTGAGCAAGGTGGGGTGCCCTTTTGGGAAAGCTTCATTAATCTTGTCTCTTCCATTAACAAGTGACTCCAGCTTTCTTGCCCTTYGAGTAGAATTCATTTGCTGAGACAAAATCCATTCTCCATCTATTGTTTTCAACACCATTCCTTCAAGTCCCATGCAGAACACTGCYGGGGATGAGGAACCAAGCCTGTGGTGGGGACTTGTTCTGACCTTGTGTTTTGGGAGCTGGATTAAAAGCAAGATGAAGTCAAAGAAGAAATTCCCATGATTTTACTACAAGTTCAGTTCAAGGTCAGAGGGAGGGCTATTGATGTTGATAGTGGGAAAAACTTGGAAGAGGGAAGGTGATTGTCATGACATGTGTACAAATGTACACAGATAAACAGACACAAAAATGTAAATGTGTACAAAATAGAGGGTGTTCTAATGCTAGGAGAGGTTGAGGAGCAGTGGCTCAAGAAGCTGCAATTGGATAGCACAGAAGAGGGGAACTGAGGTGGAGGAAATGTGAACCTGCTGCTGGGAGAATACATCATTAAAGCAGAGCTGGCCATAAATGACCTTCCTGAAAACATGTCCTATTTGCAGTGTCACAGAGAATTGTGTGATATCCAGACACCAAACCACCTGTTTCTGATCTCAAATTGAACACCCAGTTGCAGGCAGGGGCTCAGCATGTGAGGTCCACTGCCTGTCGTCTTGCTGATGTTCAGAGTGCATTTAGCACTGGGGTTCTTGCTGCTGAGCATACAAAGAAATTCCTAAATCTTTACCTGGGCCAGGCTGGGGTGGTGGCATGAGCTTGGTTATCCCCTCCATGGGCAGACCAGAGTTATGCACTGGTRAGCAGACCCAGCCTTGCACAGGGTGTGACTGGAGGAGGTGAGGGGAGGAACAGCCCCTGCTTCATCAACGAATCCAGCAGGAGAGTTTATGAATCCAAAATACACCCTGCTGGAGGGGAGGGGATTAGGATCCTGGTCATGTTAGGGCACGGTTTGTTCAGGTTGCAGAAGCCCAGGGATAATCAGGGGAYAGGAGTGTGGGTTACCAGCAGACCTGTAACTAGTTGGGTGGATGTGGTCCCAGTTCACATCTGCCACAAAGTGTCTGCCATGGCTACATTTGCATATTCACTTAATAATAGAGATAGAGCCGTGTTAAAACTAAAACAAAGGCCACTAGTGGGAGTGGAAGAAGATACCTTGCCTACGATCTTGCTGGGCAGCTGCAAAAACTCAGGATATGTAAGCTGTATGGTATGTGTGCTTTACACTYGCAAACATATACAGGTGTAATGATCAAAAATGCCTATAAATATTATTTGAATAGCTTAAATCTTACCTGGGCCCTTAAATCTTCTCTACAGATTGTGGTCTTGTGAGAGGGACTCGTAGAAACTTGGAAAGAGTACAGGGGAAGAGTACAGCTTTCACAGGGAAAGAAAGGATGCCATAGCAGTGCCTACCAAAGCGCCAATGCTGTAGCTGTGTCTTTAGTGGGTCTGGGCTCCAGGCAAAATCCTTGGATTAAGCCTGAGTTTAGATGCAGAAATTTTGCTGTAGATATTCCATAGTGCAGGCATCCAGGGGTAACTCTAGACCTATGAAACATAATCCAGCTGCAACCTTTGAGTCACTCTSCTTTCTGAGGTACTCCGAGATCACTGTCTGGTTTTACAGGTGAGGGCTGCTGGGCTGCTAGTGAAGTTGAGAAGGTGCAGTGTCTCTATTTCCATTATGTTGCTGGATTTCRGGGAGAAGGGATGTTCTGGGTGTGCTGCCAGCTCTGCAGGACATGAAGAGTGTCTCAGTGCACAGTATGTAGAACAGTGAGGATTCAGTCCTGATTGTTGGTATGGCAGATGGCTCGTAACTTTTGTCGTTTGTTCTCTTTTTCTGTGACTTGCTTTACATAKGAAGATATTTCAGGCTTGAGTCTGAGTGCAAGAGAGCTGATAGATCTTATGAGTGCTTTGAGAAAAATGCACTTTTCTTTCCTTTTGCTACCCCTGCCCACAGACTATAGAATAACTTGAGCTGGAAGGCACCCCCAAGGATCATTGAAGTCCAAGTCCTAGGCAAGGCTTTTTCTCTTGGAAAGGCATGTCCCAGATACAGGCAAGCAGAAGCTCAGGATAGGCAGTGGGGGTGGCACTGGCACACCCAACCCTGTCAAGACTCTATGCTGTGGCAAAAACTGGAGCAGAGAGAGGACGCTGTGGGTAGGCAGGCAAAGGGAAGTGGGACTGTCCCGCTATTTTTATGGCAATTGATGGGTTGTGGCATCTTTTCTTCTATGTGCAAGTGATTGAGGGAGATGGGTTTACCCCTTAAGTCACCCAGTAATTTCTTAATGACAACTGGTACTGCGTATGGGAAATACATGACTGCACTGTCACTCTCTTCTCATCCCTGAGCACAGCTGGGAAGAGAGAATATTCTGTCAGGGCMCATGGGGAAGGCTGAAAGAAAAGCTGTTTGTTTTGGTGTTATCTGGGAAGGCAGTCGTCCTCTGACACCCCTTCTACAGTTCACCTTGTCTTCCTGCCCCTGCACAATGTGTAAACTGAGCTGTTTCATTTTGGAGAGGTGTAGAGAGAGGAAGATGAGCAATTTGGAGGTATGCTGGAGCAATGAAATGTGCCTTATCCTGGAAGAGCAAGGCCAGGCATGCAAGTTATGTCATCGTACTGTGTGCTCCCTCACAAGGGAGGGTCAGTGCTGTGAAAAGCAGCTAAAAATTGTGTCTGTGTGTATAGAAAAATCATCACAGCTGAGTTGCCCAGTGGGTGTTACCAGATACACCACWGACATTTTTCTTTTGTTCCATACAGCGTAATTTTTCATCTGTCCTGCTGCTGAGTGTGTACTAACAGTGATATCAAAGACATGAAAATAAGCATATGAGTGTTAAAGGGGAAAGATGGATTGATTTGGACTCCAATAGTCCTAGCAAAAATACTTCAGAAGAGACCAGAACAAGAAAAGGCGAGGTGTGCTGCATTGTTGTGCAGTGAAAACTGGCGTGATCAGAAATCTCACATTCRGTAAGGCAGTGTGGAAGCAAATCTGCCCTGAAATGTATTATAATTATGTTTTACTAGAATGTTGCCTTTGAAAGCTGAATTTAAAAGGTGGCATTGTAAAAAGTTTTGTTGTGACTGCTAGAAAGAGTGAAAAAAGTGCACTTAAAGGTGAAAAATGTATTAGCTGATGTGGGAGACAAATACAGAAGTGTCAAGGAAAGCATGTGCAAAAGCATCAGTTTAATTTTAAACTACAGTTTGGACAAGAAATAGAGTTTTGTGTTCAGTGGGTGCAAGAAATATAAGATGCTGTATGCCCCAAGTTCATCAAATTGTTGGAACTGGAGAAAGGGTCTCACCTGAATGTGGACACAGCCAGAAATACAATTGTGAATACCTGATATGTGAGAGGTTATGGGAGCGGGGCTTTCACTGATGGGCAGTGAAGATCCCTCCAATACAAGTGTATACAATACAATACCAGAATGAGCCAAAATAGYTAATTTTGGCTATTACTATATTGTGTGAAAAATCTCTACTGTTTGTAGTAAACAACTTTACAGCACAAAAGGAAAATAGCTTAGTAATGCATTTTGTTACCATGAAGAACTTTGAGGCAAAAAGACGCAGAAGGAAAGAACAGCGTGAGCAGTTGATATATTTTTGTTGGGGAAGGGATTGCTTAAATAAGACTTTGCTTATGGTTGCAATCAGATATGGGGTTTATAACAGGGCTTTGCATATTCAGAACATTGAGCAGCCACTCCCTGCCTAATCCTCAGASTATGGCTGCAAGGTAGGAGGGGTTACTATTACCCCAGCTGCACAGATGACCCTCAGACAGGCAGAAACTGCTGCACACAGCTAGAATTAGGAACTGGAAATTCTGCTGGATGTGGGCACTATTCTTGATGCCTTAAAAAAAGTCTTGGTYGCCTTAAAAAAAGTCGTAACCAGCTACAATCTAAGTCTTCTGTAGATCCTTCTTTTAATGAATGACTGCAGCAGGGAACTGAAGGAATGAGTGCTCCTGGTATCCCAATGTATGTGTTCTCCTTCCAGCCTGGATTACGTTACTGAAAATAACAGCTATCCTTTATGGGCCCCACTGGCTTATCCCCATGGGCACCCATGTTTAACAGCTTGCAAGATACATCCATGAGGAGAGGCAAGATTTAGAACAGCCGGATGCATCTTTGTCACTTTTCTGTTAGGGCAAGAACAGGAGTAGCCAAAGGTTTGGAATGCTGGGGTGTTTCCCATGTTTGTATCAAAAGCAGCAGTGCTGGGCATAGCTGTAACTGCACCTTCTCTGGCACATGTAGAAGAGGTGAGGTGCTGGCTTCAGGAATAGGCAGCAAGCATKGGTGCTGAAAGCTGGGTTCCTCAACTGCATCAGTCTGGCAGAAGATCGATCAAATTTTCCACACAGGAAAGTGTTTGGAAAGAGGACTCCAAGAAGGAGAGCTCTGGCTCTTGCCTCCTTCTTGAGCACAGTCCACTGGCAGTCCCATCCCTTCCCCCTYCAGGCTCTTTGTTGCCCTTAGCTTTCCCAAACTACAGTGGTCACACCACACTCTGCTGTTACATCCATGATYTTTTTAAGCACACTTTGCTCTSTGCCAAGTCCGATGAACTCGTTCAKATGAGTTTGGACAGTGTCAGCAGTGCCCTGAGAGTTGCCTGTGAGGCTGAACTGGAGGAACTCCRCTGCATCTCATTGACCTTGGCAGAGATGGGACGTTTACGTGTTTATTTATGCCCCACTGATCAAAGCCTATTGCAGGTAATGGGAAAGCACAGGAGTTGAGTCTCTGATTTCATTTGCCTGGTGCCTCTAGCTTCCCAGGGGAAGTCTCTCATGGATGGGAAGGTATGCGCCAGTCCAATTACAATATACCRTGCATGCCTGCGTAGGCTGGGGGACGCGAGGACTTTGCATTCCTCAGCCAGAGCTGTCGTTTTGTGACCGTGTCATAAAAGAGGTGAAGGAAATTTTATMGGGTCAATTTTGCACTGTTACTCATGGCCACTGTTTATTTGCTTCATCCTCTCATTTCTCAGCAGCACACTGAAGTCAGGAGCTTGGGGTGAATTTGAGGCACACAGACCTTATTTTTACTCCTCAGCATCGCCATCTATAAGGTGGGACCTGGGAGGGGAAAAAGAGAGGTAGGGTTGAGGAAAAGGAAGCTTTAAGCCAGTCAGGAAGAGGCAGAGGTGATGCCTTCAAAGGCTCCCAAAGGGCAATCTCAGGATCCTGATGGCTCAGCTAATATCTGAAGAGCCATGCAACTATCAAGGAGTACTATTTTGGGAAATCTAGAAGGGTGGTGGTAGGAAGCAGACTCTGGTCCCTCTTTCATATGCAGAAAAATGAATATGGAGGGAGGAAGGATTAAAATATCTCTAATTGTTCCTTATGTATTGGAAGTTTTTCATTTGTTCAATACAATATTTGGGAAAAATAATGCATCATAGAAATTTTAGTGATATTTCCAAGCTGGTATAAAATTACTGCTTTAAATTAACTGTGCTTGGAGATGTACTGCACATTGAAGTATGTAGAAATAATTTTTGGCTTTTGACAAAGAAGGAGAAATAATACTGAAATAGAGAATATCAGTATTATTCATCTGTGTGTGCTACTTCTTATTTTTTTATGATTGTACCTGTAGGGCTCTACTTTTTAAAAAAACATTTATAATACGCTGTGTTAATGACAGTATTAAGAACTAATGCTAAATCTTAACTACAACATCTATGGGCTGTAATTGCTACTATAAACGTTGAAATAAGGTAGTAGTAATTGGTAAACCTAGGTATAAAAAGTATTTCCTAAGATTGATGTATATCAGTTACAGCATTTAAACCCCTGATTTATAGAACTTTTCACAACTTGAGCTGAAAGACAAGGTCACAAGAATGTCCCCCCCTCCTCTGCCTTTGGAGTGTTTCTGTGCTAGATTTTGCAGARTGTTTGAGGAGGTTTCCAGGGCTTTTCCAAGGATCCCCTTCATGTTGTTACTTGTTTCCAGAATTGCTCAAAGGGGCTGTCTCCTAATTCACCTTTCTTCCATGCAACATCTCCTCAGAGCTAGTCCGTTCCTAGGGGGAGAAGGCAGTCTGTGGGTTCACTGGAATGGCAGTCAGTGGCAGTAATGACACAAGGAAACATTAAACCATAAAAACAGTGGATCATTTGGGAATGGTTGTAAATCCAGTTAGAATATCCTGCTTCCCCTGGGTGCCCGCTTCYCACCTGGGAGGGCAGCAGCCATGTTCCCAGCAGAGCACCAGGACTGAGGGTGGCAAAGCTCCCTGCTCTGCTGCTGCTGCTGGTGTGTGTGGGCTGCTGAGGGAGCAGCTGGCTGTGTGTGCCCAGTGCTTGGCAGTCACACACGGAGCGATGCCTACGCTGGAGCGTCGGGGACTGGCCTGTGGATCCTGGGTGTGGTTCCACCATAACACAGGGCTAAGTCCAGGTTTCTGCTTTCCTGATCCTGCTTTACTGCTCAGCCTCGTGTTCTTGTCCACTCCCGCAGCTTGTACAACTGTTCTGGGGTCCCAGCACAAGGAGGAYATGRAGCTGCTGGAGTGAGTCCTGAGGAGGCCACCAAGATGCTCTGAGGGATGGGGCACCTTTGCCATAAGAAAAGGCTGAGAGAATTGGGGTTATTCAGCCTGGAGAAGAGAAGGTTTGGGGTGACCTCACTGGGGCCTTGCAGTGCCTGAAGGGAGCCCACAGGAAAGATGGAGAGAGACTCTTGACAAGGGCCTGGAGTGACAGGACAAGGAGGAATGGCTTCAAATGGACAGTAGAATTAGATGGGATGTTGGGAAGAAATTCTTCCCTGTGAGGGTGGTGAGGCCCTGGCACAGATTGCCCAGAGAAGMTGTGGCTGCCCCATCCCAAGGCCAGGTTGGACAGGGCTCTGAGCAACCTGGTGTAGTGAGAAGTATCCCTGCCCATGGCAGGGGATTGGAACAAGATGATCTTTAAAGTCCCTTMGAGAACAAACCATTCTATGATTCTTTATACAGCTACTGCAGGGAGCTATCAGTTTTACCTTTACTTATTTATCTTTTCTCCTGTGTCACACCTTTATGGCTGCTCACATCACTCTGCTCGTGGGTTGTTTTTATTTTTTGGCTAGACAACTCCCTTGGATGGCTCATATATGGTCACATGTGTAYTGGCACCAGGGAGATCTTGGCAGCAACCTGGATGCACAGTAAGTYGGTCTGTTCTGGATTTCAGGTGTTCTGGATTTTCAGGGTTCCACATCAAGTCTTTATTGAAATTTCTGAAGACCCTATTCCAGGTGGTGTTGCATAGTTTGTACAGTCAGCAGCAGAAGAAATTGAAGAGGCTCTCCTTTTTTATTTTTTTTATTTTAAGGAATGGAATATAAATAAATGAACTTTGCAGGATATCTGCAAATACCTAAATTGGGCCTGACAAGTTTGATTATTCTTCTTTGCAAACCCATTTATGCACAGTGTATTTTGCTGCCCTTTTTTTTTTTTTGGTTTGTGATAGCCGATATAACTCACTCAAGCCTAAATATTCTGCACTGTCATCAGTCCCAACTCCTGAAAACCAGGGATCAGTAGAGAGGGAGGGGGGAGTTGCTCTTCCTCTCCTTATTCACAAATTGAGGTTTAGGATTAGGAAATTAAGAATAACCCAAACAGCAARATCTAATTTTTGAGTCATACTTAGTTTTTCAAGCCTTTTCCACACTCATTAAAGGCTGTACATCCATTCTTTCTTAACTGTACGCCAAAACTCTCACATAACCACGTGATTCTAGGAAGTGGGACTGTATGAAAAACAGAAAACGTTGTGATGTGAACAATTAACTTAYGCCAGTTGGCCATACAAGCCTTAGACTATGAGTAACAACAGGTTTTCCATGTGTTTGCATTAGTACCTTCCTATCCAGCACCCACACAATTCCTGTGGCTTTGGGTGTGTGAAGCTATTTTCCACAAGGGAGAGGGAAGGGGTCCCCGCTGGTGCTTTCCCACATTTACATTTATTGTAACATTTTATTTATATTTAATACTTTTTGCTTCCARTAGCAAACTTGTTTCATTGAACTTGTAGCTTCTTGGATCTAAGGACATCAGTTAAATTTCCAGGAAAAAACTGGTTGTTCCCCAAGAAGATGGGTTAGGGGAGGGGTATACCAAAATCTGTTTTTCCCACACACATCCCCGCATCCCTTTTGGGTGATTTTTTTTTCTTTCTTTCTTTACCTGCAGTTTTTAGTACAAAGCTCCATCACTGTTACAGTATAGCCAAGTACTAAATCTCACAATTTTTTAAAACAAATCTCATTGCTGCAGTCATAAGGTAATTAAAAATGCTGTGGGGAGCTAAGGCTGAAAACATGCATTCTGATTGGCACAACATGAGGATAAATGCTTGATTTTGTTATTAAGGTTGTTATCTCCTGGGATTCTGAATCCAACAATTTTTTATTGTTGTCTCCAATTGATGGTACAATTCTAAAGCCACAGCATGACAGTATTCTGCTGTTGTTATGGCTGATGATATTGTGCTGTCCCTACCATGCTATGATACACAAGTGCAGTTTAATGGGTATTTTAGCATTTTATTTAGTTGCATAGGGTGTGCTTTACCTAATGATACAGAAGCAGGATTTTGCCCRTATATTTATGGCTGTATATATGTTGGTGTTTAGCTTGTCAGTCATCCCACACTGCTAAAATGTTCCAGCCTTATCTTCTGTGGTATTCTGACAGCTACCAGAAGTCTGACTGTTTTCAAGGTGGAACTTGATCTGGCTATGAAAGAGGTTACATTATGTTTGCATCAGGCAGGGTAACTTTGGAGGCCCTCTCTGCAAGGCAGGACAGTTTGTCCCAGTTCATCTTGCTGAATATTATTCATCCTTATCTGCCTGTAGCTTAACTGTGCTCTGGATGGGTACAGGTAACGTGACAACAGCTGTGCTCACTAATGGTTGCACTGTACAGGCTGAGCAAGGCCAAGCTTTCAACTGTGTTTCCAGGTCCTTTGATGTTTTAAGGGCATTTGCATTTGTCAGAATGGTTTGGTGCAAACATGAGCATCCATTAATCTGAGACTCAAGAACAGTAGCGTGGGATTCTGGCTCACGCATCTGTAGTGTAAGTGAGAGACTCTCGTATTTCTGCTGCTAGCTGGTGAATCTCTCCCAAGGAGGTCCTGAATCATCCTGCTCAAAGAGGAACTGGAAACTCCTTGAGTTCATGGCAGACATGCCATCTACGAATGTGTGCTGGCAGCCACCTCTGCATAAAATGTCATAGGGGAAGTAATTTGGGAAGTCCTCTCCTCCTTTCATGCTAGATATTTCTGTCAGTTGTGTCTCCATCCCCAGAGTTTGTAGAGAGACCTGCACAGASCAACTTGCAGTGACTCAATGCATTGCTTTCACGTGTGAATTCTAGTGTTCGCCTAGGAGTGTCAATAATCTTTCTACTGAGCTCTAGCAGTGAAAATCATACACTATTCTTGTTTATTCTGATATTAGAAGACTGCAGAACATCAAAGCTTACCCATTTTTATGAATACTTTTATGTATATACTTTTATGAATATAAACTTGACCTCTGCTTAGAGTGAACTGGGGTTTTTGCTTTACAGGTGATYCCATTTTATCTTAAGAATGAATCACTTTTATTGCATCTCTGGGAAGTGCAATGTGCAATGCAAGTCACGTTCTTCACTTGCTGTTTGCCAAATACTCAGTAGCAATTTCCAAGATGAAATTTTGCTCAACCCAAAATTATGATTCTCTGACACTCTATTTTTGTTGTTAGCATTAAGCATTTACTACTTAAATGGAAACCACTGTAAGAAAAGTATGGCAAAGTATCCTTTTTTTTTTKCCCTCAGTGACTCATTGGATAATTAATAGGTTCAGTGTATCTTGAGTGTGCCTGCCATGAGTGCAAGCTACTGAGTGTGTTAAAACATGGGCAAACTCTCTGCACTGGTGTGACTTGGAGGTCTCACTCAAGTTTCTCAAGCTTCAGTAGCAGCTCAGATTCATTTTCCAGGTCATGTACTATTGGGGGCAATGCTTTGTTCTCCCCTGCCAAATAKACCCGAGGCAGCTCTTCAAACATTACCAGCACTGTGTAACACCTTTCTTAGTCTGGAAGTCCTTTCCTTCAGCAAGCTCCTTCTGTTCTCTGTGCCCTCAAAGCTGACTCCACGTAACATTATTTCCCTCCTTCCTTCTTATCTCTAGTGCACTGTGTTATCTCTTCCTGAACGCAAGGGTTTTGACCCCCCTCCTTCACCTCTCTCCATGGGTTGTAAGGCGATAGARCAGCCCGAGGTAGTAGATTGGTGACTGTTTCTTTGCAGAGGAATATGTGCAGTGGAAATCTCTCATGCCGAGGGATATCCAGCTGAAAAAGCTGGCCTAAGCATGGCAGGAGTAGCAGAAGCAACATAAAAATTGAAGCTTGTGGCAGGGCAGGCTTTGTGTTTGGTTTCCTGGGTGTCTCACCAAACTGAAATCCAATGTATGGTTTCCCGGTAGAGATGGTGCTGTCCTGCACACTGAGCTCTGGAGAGAGCTTTTGAAMGGAGAAAGGCTGGCTCTGAGGTAGTCCCCACTGATTTAAATCATAGAATGTTAAGGGGTTGGAAGCAATGTGAARGATCATCTAGTCCCAAACGCATCTGCTGTGGGCAGGTTCACCTTCCAGCAGACTGGGTTGCTTGGAGCCCCATCCAACCTGGCCTTTGAACATTACCAGGGTGGGGGCATCCACAATCTCACTGGGAAACCTGTACCAGTGCCTCACCACCCTCACAGGGAAGAATTCCTTCCTAATATCTAACCTAAACATCCTGTCTTTCAGCTCCTTGTAAAGTGTACCTGAACTGTGTGACCGAGACAATTAAGCCGAGCTGAAATAGCAAGAAGAGGCTCGGGACAGCCTTGCTGCTCTTTGGGTGGGTGTTAGTGCCAAACACAGAGCTCTTTCTGTCCTGAGCTGCAGCCCTWAAAGCCAGCTTTGGCATTTCTACACCAATGCCTGGCTGCACCAGTGAGGATAAGCCCAAACTGGGGACTACTTGGGAAGTCCTTTGTTTCAGTAAGAAAAAGGGTGTCCTTGCCCAGGCCACATGAACTTTGTCATATCGCTTTCTCCTCTGACTGCCAGAAGCTCACGGCTGAAATTGGGCTGAAGCAGCTCTGTCCCAGCATTGCAGGGCAGGACTGTCTGTGCTGGGAGCGTGTTTGCAGCAGCTGGGGCGTGTGTCCCATTGCCCGCGGCAGGGGAGAAGAATGGGGAGCAGGGCCGAGGGTGTCCGGGTGGCACCCTGCACCATGTGGGGAGGGCCAGGATGGCAGGAAAACTCTGTATCTCCCCACTTCTGGAGGAGGAGTATCTCAGAGCTCCACTTGTGTGTAGCCTTACTTCCTGGCTAGCTGAAGGGCTTGTCTGTGCTTGATAGCACTTGTTATTGCTCCTTTCTTGTTTGTTGGAAGAGTGGGGGAGGGAAGGTGAAGTACTTTCTATTTAAAACTAGAAGTGTTTGTCATCTCTGTCCAGGTAAATTAACTTACTGTGGAAGGCAGTACAACATTCACATTGCCATTTGTAATCTGGGAAAGCTGTGGTTGGATTGTGCCCTCGTGCTTTCACTGCTGTCCTGTTCTGCTCACCTGGCCACCTCCTGCACCCTTCCCCTCTCAGATTTTGTGCCTGTGACTGCAGCAGGACCAAGCATTGCCCCTCTGTTTTCATGCTGGCATGTGGCCAGCTGCTCCCTCTCACCGTTCCAGCTTGCAGGGGGTTTGTGCGTCCGGAATCACCTACAAGCTGGGTGCATGGGAGCTGAACTYCTGGGTTTCCAGACCCTCTTGGGAGAAGAGCTTGACTGGCTTTATTTCAGCAGGGGACATTGGATCACCCTGTTCCATAGACAGAGCATATGAGGGAGTGACAGCCAGCTCAATATCTAACCCAGTGAGACATGTGAAAGATCACTTAAGCCCCAAAAGGGGAAAACAGTGAATTCTCTCTGAGAGTTTGCATGGCCTACCTAGTTGCAGATGCTAGATAGGTCCTTTGTGCTGCTGTCAAGTTATTTGCCACCAAATAAAAAAATGCTAAATTTAAAGTTTGCTTTAGGTAGCTGAACTCCGGGGGGGGGTCTCCTGGGCCCTCCTCTGATAGAGCTGACCTGCAGTGGGAGTTCAGCATGGCAGTGCTCCACAGGCACTCTCTTCTGGTAATTACTGGGCTCTTGTACATAGCTGTTCTGCATGGGAAGACTACAGGTGCTGTCAGTCTTGTTTTATTACTTCCTCTTCCATCTTCAGGAAATCCTTACTGGACACATACGTCTTCTACTGTGGTGCACCCAGTGTTCAACCAGGAGCTTACATTTCCCTGACTAGATGCATAAGTCCTTCCCTCCTGTCTTTGCAGAAAGTTTGCCTGCTTCTCCTGCCTCACTTCCCAAAGCTCCTCTCTTGCTCTCCCTGAGGTGTGCAAAACACCTGGCAGTAATACAGTGAGACAAATCTCACTTGGCAGCTTCCAGTGTTGATGTGTTGTGCACCTCCCTCTACCCTGCCTCCCAGTATCATCATGGAACTGCTCCAAATGCAGCTTTAAACTCGTCCTTTCACTTGTCCAAATCCCTTGCAACAGAGCCACAGAAGTGGAAAYTGGGGTTTAGAGCTTAATAAGAGGGAACTCAGTGCTGTGTGCATCTGTGAAACAGCACAGTGAGCATGAGTTCTCCCTCACAGAGTGCGGGCTTGAGTTTGAGGATCTTACTGTTCAGACCTTTATGRGCTATCCTATCTTTAGTACTAGTAAACTTTCCTCAGCCAGCAGCTTGTGTCTCCCTAAACAGTCTCTCCACTCCTGAGGAGCATGTTTTCGAAAACCATGTGTATTAGGTGTGAGAAGTAGTACTTTTCAGGACCTGGAGTAGAGGAGACTTGAGTCAGGTAGCCAGGAGCACCAAGAGCAGTGTAGCACAAGAGCAGTCTGATGTGGAACCTTTGAAAAGACAGTTTAGYAGCAGCCAGATAGTTCAGTAGCAGCTGACAGCAGTATGAGGTGGTGGAAACCCCATGGGAACTCCCTGAATGGACAGATCTCTTTGAAACATACTATTTGTTGAAATTATGGCTATTACAACTACTCACTGCTTGGGAGGGAAAATCCAAATTGCTGAAAAATCCTGGTTTCAGCCTGATTTTGTAAGAAAGACTGTCTTTTCACCACAAACAAAAATTAAAGATTACATGAGAAAAAATACACGGGAAGAAGTTAACTGATGAGTTAACTCAATGAGCTAACTTAAGTATTTTCCTTACATTTTTTGAGTTGGGGTTGTTCAGCCTGGAGAAGGGAAGGCTCTAGGGAGACTTCATTTCAGCCTTCCASTACTTAAAAGTGGAGTATAGAAATAGGGAGAGCTACTTTTTACATGGGTAGATAGTAATAGGACAAGGGGGATCTGTTTTAAACCAAAAGAGGAGAGATTTAGATTTGATATTGCAAATAAATTCTTTACATGAAGGTGGTGAGGCCCTGGCACAGGTTGCCCAGAGAAGCTGTGGCTGGCACATCCCTGAAAGTCCAAGGCCAGGTTGGATGGGGCTCTGAAAAACCTGGGATAGTGGATAGTGGAAGGTGTCCCTGCCCATGGCAGGGGGTGGAACTGGGTGATCTTTAATGCCTTTCCAAGCCAAACCATTCTGTGATTCTGTGATGACAGCGCCCACAATGAAGGTATATAAAATGCTTCAGTTCTAACTCCAGAGCATGCGCTCCTTGCCTTCAGAGCAGGTGTTTTGTTTCACTTGACGTAAGTGAAAATAGAAGCCAAAACCAGCTTTCAGGCCAGGCGTGGCTTGGCCATGGAGCAAACTGGGACAATTAGTTCAGATGTAATTATGCCCTTACTGCTTTTACTTTCTGTGTGGGATCAGAAGTGGGTACTTGTGACTGTAGAGCCGCTCTAACACAAGGAAATCACCGTGGAAGAAAAGGGAGGGAGCCACAAAGTTTTCTTTCTTTCTCAGGTTTTTTTTTCAGGTAGGGATTGTGGGTCATGGTAGCAACCAGAAAGATAAACGTGGTGAATCAGATTCTTCTGTCCTTTTCACAGACATATCCCAAATGTGCATTCCCTAGTGCTTTGTCATGTCTGAACTTCAAATGCAATAGTGGATGGGAAATTCCACTATATCCTTTGGGAAGCTGTCCAACAATCCTGAGATGGCTTTTTTTTTCCTTCCCCCCGCCCTAAAAGCATAGACTAAATGATGATGTAGTTTCTCTTTATAGTCTGTAGATTAGTTCACACACACTGGAGCTACTCCTYTTAACCCACGTGGTTTACAGCCTTCTTGTGTCTTGTGTCATGTCCCAGTTAACTGTTAATCAAATTCTTAYCTATGTCTTGTCAATCAATTTGTGTGACCATTTGCACTAAGGTCCAGACCCATACAGAGATCCGTGAAGATCCATCCAGCTCCATAGAACAGGCAAAAATCAAAGAGAACATCAAGATTCAGCTAGAAGAGGCCAGGAGTATTTGTCCACCATGCCCCACAAAAATTAATGGAGTTTTGTGATAATTTTCTTGTTYTCTGGATACCTTCTGGTATCCCCTCATGGTTCTGAGATAACCAGCCATGGCCACCACTTTTCCTAGGTTGCTCTGCATCCATTGGAGAGAGCTCAGCACCTCTGCTCTGACCAAAGTCACTTTCTGCATTTGCTTGTGAAAGTAAAAAGACATCAGTGGGTTTATTTTGGCGTTACTGTCATACTGCAAGTTTACATCTGGTATTTGCCTATTCTCAGTCTTTGTGTTTGTTTCCCAGCTCTTATCACCACTAGGTATGTGGTGTTGGTTTTGTTTTTGTTTTTTATTAGCTGCAGTAGAAGCAATGAWTTAGATCCATTGTATCATTCTGAAGTAGTAACAGAAAAATGCATTTTTCTTTAGCAGGATGTGTCACTGATGGAGTCTGAAGAAACCAGTGAGGTAGGTACCACTCCACAAGGAGCCAGCAGCACCACTGGGGAAGCCTGGGATTCTTCAGCCGTTGAAGGAGAGCATCATGCCACTCACATAGCAGCCGAAATGAGCACCAGCCCGCCTAACTCTGCAGAAGGAGCGGAGCTCAACACGCCCAAGGGCTGCCTTTCTGATCCACAAAAAGCAGCAGAAATGCTGGGCAGACCCTCTAACTCYGTGCAAAAAGTGCCAGCAGGACTGGAACAAGGTCAAGGGGATGCAGAGCCTCAAAAGGGACTCTCAGAACTGGAAGGAGAAATGCTTTTAGAGAAGGGGGGACTGGATTATTCTCTGAAATTTAGGCAGTTGGAACTGGTTGACCTAGAAAGCAGCCAGGACCCTTCCTCTCCCAGCACAGTCCAGGATGAGYCAGCCCCTGGCAGCCCCATCCTGCAGGCTGTGAACCTCAGCACTGAGTTTGCTGTGTGCCAGGCAGAACTGGCTTTTCATGGCTCAGACCCTCAGGCCCAGCAACCAAAATCCTCTTTGGCTGATGCCATTTCCTCTCAGAGAGAGACACCTAAGTGCTTTTTGGTATGTAAAACTGTTTCAGAGGGACATTATAAGGCTGAACCCTTTCTGGRTAGCATCTCCAGGGATTCTTTGCAGGAGGTTGATGCTGGTGCAGAAAAGGAGCAAAGCACCAAAAAGTTGGCACTAGCACCTGATGAGCAGCCTACCTCAGAGAGAGCCATAGAAGACACAGCTAAACCTTACACTTCTGAAGATGCTCAGGAAAGCTTAAGAGCACCCCGGGGTTTGGAAGAGAGTACAGAATCTTTCTCTTCTCATCAGCTGTCTTCCACCTTGACACGTGACAGCCACATGAATTCACTACAAGCAGAAGGAAACACCTCAGCTGGTGAAACAAGGAATGCCAGCATGGTCAAAGACCAGGGAATGGTTCCTAAAGAGAACTCATCTGCTTCCAGATGCCTTTATCTAGAAGATGATGATGACAGAAAAACTGAGGGCAGACCTGCCCCTTCAGCAGAGAGCGCTTTCCAAGGAAAGAGTACTGCTAAAAGGATGGAGGAAGTGAATGCTTCACAGCATAAGGAGACAGCTCGGGAGGAGGCAGTGTTTGAACTTCACCAGGAAGGGGAGGAGAAAGAGTGCAAAGATCAGAATCTGCCGGAAGAAAGAAAACCTTTGGAGCCCAAAGATCAGAAAAACAAGGAACAAAATGAGCAGGAACAACTGCAGAGGGAAGAGCTCAGACTAAAGGAAGAGCTCAGACTAAAGGAAGAGCTCAAACTAGAGGCGCTCTCCTCAGCTTTTGGGTCAGAAATACTTTCTCTTCCCAGGCATAGTGTGGATGTGTGTGGTTTGGAGTATGTTTCCTTGTCTGAGCAAACAGGATCAGCATTTCCTCCTGGGGAATCTGTCTCTGTGGGTCAGCATCCTGGAGAGGACGTGCTGCTGAAAGCTCATGTCACAGAAGYTGGTTCTGGATGTCAGCCACCTGCTGTCAGCTCTCTGTCCTCAAATCACCTGAACCCAGAGAGTGAAACTCCACACTCGTGCCATGTCTCTGACCAGACAGGAGACCTAGAGGACTCTGGCCGCTTTTCCATCGGTTGTCAGGATACTGGAGAAGCTCACTGGGATGATAAGACACGACTGGGCAGGGACAATGATCACAGTGATGGTCATGGAAAAGCTGTCCAGAGGTTTGATAAACGAGAGGCACCATTCTGTGGAGGAGTGGCAGCACCTTCTAGCACAGAGAGTCCAGAGGTTCCTGTTCCAGCACACCCTTCCTCTAGTACCAGTAACTTGGAGCCACCTGATCCCATAGATCTTCATCCTGTTACAGGAAAAGCTGAGCTTTGGGACTTCATTCCAGCTTCACCCTCAGAGCTCACGTCAGCGGCATCAGCATCTGTCMYAGAGCAGCAGGGTGCCAGAACAGCRTCTGTGACCCCYGAGCACAGCCTGAACGAGCTGCCAGAYTCTGCAGGGAAGGTCCCCAACCAAGCTGCTCCTGCACGAGGGTGGGACCCAACACRAGCAGAAACTGCTGTTGTAAGGACAGATGCAGGGGAGGCTAAGACTTCCCATGAATTCCTTACTTCTGAGGAAGGCTTTCATGAAGACCTTAGTGGCCCATCTTCTTTCTCTGTAATACACACGAGCTCCCCTCCTCAAGAAGGGAGCCTTCCTGGCGATAGGAAGTCTGTGGCTGGTATTGCAGGGCCTCTGGAACCATCCCAAACACCAGAAAGGACTTCCACTCCCCTGAGCCACTCAGAGACAATTCAGCAAAACTCCCCTGCAAAAAGTGCCATTATCCAAGGAAAAGAAAAGGGGACAAATGTGGATCATAAAGCACAAGTGCCTTTATTTGATGAGCCTGACTGCAGTATATACCAAAAGGAGCCTGGATCCAGAATTTCCAGTGTCTTGAGCACCCTAACTTGGCCTTCCGAAGACGACGCAGTTCTTTCTGTGAACCAGCAAGGACAACCTCTTCCCCCTGAGTCCTACTCAAGCCTACCTCTGGTGTCTGAGCCTGATGCCAAACAGCTCCCTCATCCTCCTTCCCACATCCAAAGGCTCAGTAAAACTCAGGGCTCTGCACTCCAAGCCAATCACCTTGTTCCGCCTCCAGTCCCCGAAGGTTACCAGCCAGTGGCTCCTGGACCATACTCTGGGCCCTCCCCCAGCTGTGAGGTGGATGATGATAAACTGGGAGCTGTTCCCCCTGTTCTAAGCCATCCTCTCCGGACTGCCACCTCTGCWTGTGATTCCAATTCCGTGGCCTCTGCTTCTGATGGAGAAAGTGTAGCAGAGAGAGATGACCTGGCTCCAGTCAGTGGAGACTGGGAGCTTGGTGATTCAGGTCCCCATGATACAGAGACTTCTGATGACTCAGGGGTCAGTTTGCTGACCAAAAGTTTTTCAGCTCTTGGAAATGAAATGCTGCTTGGCTGCTCTGACACAAGCCCTGAAACAGCAGACCACCACATGGATATAGAGAGTGGAAAATCCTCACCTGACCACCCTTCTTGGCCCTCGTTGGAGGGTTTGATAACATCCCCAGACTCCAAGAGCAGAGACTCTGCACAGCTCCTTCCAATGCTTGCATTCACCAATCCAATCCACTTCCTCCGGCTCAGCCCTCCATCACCACCAACCACCAGAAAGAGCTGCCCGGATGAGGAGCTGCAATGGGAGCAGCCCACGGGCAGCTTTGGTGTGGACACTAAGAACATCCAGGCTCCCCTGGCAGTCACAGAGAAAACAGGTGAGAGGAGGGTGAGGCTAAGGCTGGAAGGAGGAGAACATCAGCCAAAGGAAGAAATAGCCAAACATGCACCCTTGGAAAAATCATCAAGTTGGCCAGACAAAAAAAAGGTTGGGGTACTTGTGCAGGACTCAGCAGCCAATCAAGAAAACCCATTTAAAAGCCGAGTGAAAACCAAGGACTGGCACCGTCAGGGGCTGAAGAGGATGTCAATACCACCAGATATCTTGCAGCGTGAGTTCTCTCTTCCATTTCCTTTCCTCCTTTTCCCCTCCAGCCCAGTTCAGTTATCAAAACATAGGATTAAATTAAATAGACAGTGTGATGGAGAAGCATGAGAGCTGAGAGCTTAGCATGGTGCTTGTGCCTTTCTGGTGATTTTCCTTGCTCCAGCTGTATAGTCCCCTGCTATCCTGCCCCAAGCTTCCTTTTCCAGCTCTTCTCTGCTGCCCTGTGCATCCTGCTTGTTTCCTTGAGTAGGGATGCACTCTGGGGCTCAGTCCYCCCCATTCCACACTAACACCTGCAACAATTAACTTATTTAATGGACCCCAAGGCAGTAAGGAAGAGCCATGCACACACCCTCAGTAGCCCATATCTCTTATCACTTGTTTATTTGCTGCCTACCCTCATTTTGCAAATGGCACTTTTAGGTTCTTGACCTTCTAAAAAATAATATTCCTGTGAGCRCAGGATTTGAGAGTACAGATAAGAATCCAAATTTGTCAAACCCAAGGTTCCAGCTGCAGAGGAGTCAAATCACTGGTGTCACAAGTGGAAAACATGCAGCTCATTCAACAGTACTTGCTGTCAGGATGTATATCTGTTCTTAACTATATCTTACATGAACTTTAAATAATTGCTTCTTTTCAGCTCTTATTTTAGTTTATTTGTGAAGCTCTACAACATGTGGGTTTTTTGGCACAGAKGAAAAGGAGAGGGTGTGGAGGGATGTGAATGGTTTGGCAGAACTTAAATCAAGATTTGTTCGTATGTTTGACCTGTAAATTCTTGGTTCCAAATTTTAAAACATTCAAGGCAATGGTAGTGTCTTTCCCCCTACCCATAACTGTAGTTCTGTCTTTGGGCTTTTTTTTTTYCTGCTTTCTGCAATTATGTTAGATTTAGAATTTCTGCACACCTTTTTTGATTAAATCCCTCACAAACCAAAGGGCTTTCTCCGTTTTCACACTTTGCCTCCACTGATCTCATGCCTGGCCCAAGTGGCTGAAGGTATAAGGACTGCACCAAATAGGGCACACAGGTAGTGTCTTTGTTTGTATAACTGGAGAGGGCAGCTCTGTTGTTGCCTCAAATGTCAGCCTTTGTGTGAAAGGTAAATGTGGCTAACAGATCCATGTAAGTAATGTCAAGGATTAATAAAACTAGAATGTTTCTGACTCAGAAATAAATGTCACAAGGGCACCTGTACTCCACCTCAAGACTGCCACTTAGGTGGGTGGGGTATAGGTAAGTGGTATTTGTATATCATTTGAACTGTAGACTTACTCTAAAAATGGACTGATGTGTTTGCTTTCCAATTGTCTGTGCAGAGGTTTCTTCTGCTCCTTCAGAGGAAGAAACTCACAAGGCACACAGGGAACCACCAGTCAGCTCAGAAACGGTTATAATGCGGTGAGTCACTCAAAATTTGCCCCCATCCCTATGCAGCATGGACACCTCCATTGTTTCTGAGTTACCACMGATGATGATGATGATAAGGAGTAGAAAACTAAAAGACCCTAGGCATGTGTTTGAGTCTGGGTTCTCTTGAAGAGGACCCCACTGCAACAGAAGTATTTCTTTGTCTTCAGGACAGCCTTTCCATTAAGCCAAATTTATCCCTTTTTGTCAAGTAAGGCTTGTGGAGCTTGAGCCTGTTGGGCAAGGAGAGGAGTTGTGATAGATCAGTTTCTAGGGTTTGAATAAACGATCTCTGGCACTGTGCTCTTCGTTCACTCTGTGTTTTGAAATCCTTATTCCCTGACAGAGAGAAGAAGCCTGCAGACACAACKGAGAACTTCAAACGCCGGCACTCCAAACTGATCAACTCCTGTAAGTACCTCCAGGCTGGGGTGCTGTGGCAACCCCCTCTCCTCCATCATCTCACACCCTTGCAGTGAGCTCAGAGGAGAGGGACTCCTGCTACATGGTGGTAGTGAGGATGGAGTGTTAGAGAGCAGGGAAAGCAGCTGAGTCCTGCAGTACGCTTGGGCAGCGGGGGAGCTTTGCCTGAATTTGGCTGTCACAATCAGAGACAGAGTTTTCTCCAGATTGAAGCAGAGGGTGAGTTGCTACTACAGAAAAAMGAAATGTATGTGTCTTTCTTCACAGCAAGATTGCTGTATCAAGAGTACAGTGATGTGGCTCTGAACAAGGCCATCCAAAGTCAGAAGAGAGYGGATTACCCAGAGGACATAGAGTCAAGTTTCCCAAGTTCCCCGAGGCTACGGAGGAAAGTGCTGTCCCCCCAGGACTCATATTTGCAACGTCTGTCAGTCTCCTCTAATGCATCCCTCTGGCAGGACATCCCCATGATACGGGGCAGCAGAATACTGCTCAACATGTCCCGTGAAGACCAGAGGCTGCAAGAGGTAAGGGACAGATGTGACACGATAAATGGGTGGCCTGTAGTCAAGAAAAAGTCGYCAGAAGAGAGGTTAAAGCAGAGAGCAAAAACTGGTTGGGAGTGCCGGTGGTTGAAGCAGAGGGGATTTCTACCCCTAGCAGCAGCATGGGATGTGAAGTAGAGCAGTACTGAAGTGCTGAATTGTAGAGAAAAGCAGCACTGAAGGACAGACTCTGCACCCTATCAGGAACTCCATGAGAACAGACATGGGGAAGTGGGAACAAGATAAAGAATTTCGAGCATGCTCAATGCAAAAGGGCCTATAAAAGTAGAAGATTTGCAGCATTCTCCCACACATCAGCTTGTGAAAGATGSTAATAAAACCATAGTAAATTGTATTTTCTGTGGTAGAGTGTGAGTTAAGAAAATTTACCTGTGTGTGTTTACCAAATTGACCTGTGTGAGCTGCAGGGCTGAGAGGAGACAGTGAAATGTATGAATTTGGCAAGATGGTACAGAGAAATTGGGTAAGGAAAATGAAAGGAACTGASAATTGGACAGGAGGACCCAGAGAAAGAGGTGAAAACAACAGCATGGAAAATATGGTGAAGGAAAAAAATGTGGGTGGTGCAGATGCTGGGCTTTAGGGGAGTTTGTAAAATGGGGAACCTTGTGAAAGTGGTGTGGAGAGGAAATAAAAAGTAAAATWAGAGCAAGTATCTCTTTTTAAGTCATTCCACAAGTCTGTTTTCTGAAGAAAGTCTATAATAGCACACTTGCCCTTCATTTCTAAAGCCTCTCTTCTGTTATTACACACTACTTGCATCATGTGCTGGGAGGTTTTCTTGCTTTTCCTCATCTCCTCTCCGTAAGATTTCTCACAGGCTTGTGCAGTCTACTGATGCTGTGCTCCCTTGTTTTCTCTCTCAAGGCCAAGTTTGAGTTGATCATATCTGAGGCGTCCTACCTGCGCAGTTTGAACGTGGCAGTGGATCACTTCCAGCGCTCAGCAGAGCTGCAGGCAATGCTCACCAACCAGGAGCGCCAGTGGCTCTTCTCCCGCCTCTCCGATGTGCGCGATGTCAGCGCCAGGTGAGACGTGGCCCTTTGCTCCCAGGACTAACAGGCACRTGGTGCTTCCATCAGGGACATTTCTCACTCCTCTTCTGCATTTTCACTGACCTTCAAGGCAGATACAGCACTTTGCGATGACACTGCCTGGGGAAGGAATATTTGCCTTTTTAGGTGACAGGGCAGTGTAAATTCTGGTGTTAAATCCCAAATATTRTGGCTCAGTTGTGCACAGAGCTCATTGCAGGAGATAAAAATGTCCCAAATGGTAATGTAGCCTTGTGCCACTGGTTTGAACTACGATTAAACTTGACTAACTAGACCCCAACCCAAACCAGCTCCTGCCAAATACAAGTCAAAACAGACAGCTTCATGAGCCCTGATGAAATGGGGGGGGGAAAAAAGGCAAAAAAAAGTAAGTTACAACCATCACTTGACAAGAACTAATGTGAATCAATTGAGCGTAAGTGTGAAATGTGGACATGACCCCACATGCAAGGAATCCTGTATGTTGTAGGATTCTGTCTTGCATTTCCTCCTGCAAGGCTCAGCTACATAAATCACTAAGCTTGTAAAGTTTGCTGCTACCTTTTCCATTTCTGCCAGTGGAATTATTCTGGTGAAATCTTGGTTTCCAGCTGTTTCCTGACCGTGCCTTTAGAAGCATGACCTCTCAAGAACAGAAGTCTTTTGCCTCTGCTTTTTCTTGCTGATACCAAGCCCTAAATTGTCATTTTCCAGACATTATGCTCTCTAGAACTAAAGATCTGTCTATTGCTTATCTGTGGGCAGTTAGGGTTTTAGTGGACTAAATGACACTGATATTTCCCTCTCCTTTTATGGCACCACATCCACGTGCTGCAGTTTCCTCTTTGACTTGGAGGAGAAATTTGAAGAGGACATGTTCACCTTCCATGTGTGTGATGTGGCTCTGAAACACGCCCCTGACTTCCGGAGGGTGTACCTGCCATATGTGACAAACCAGACGTATCAGGAGCAAACCTTCCAGAGGTTACTGTAAGTTTTTTGCATTTGTTGCACCCTTCTCCCCCTTACTTCCTTGCATATCAACTCTTTCAAACAATGGGGAATGCTGCAGGAATGGGTTCTTGAGCAGTGCTCTTGCTACACCCCCAGAAGAACTTTCCTCAATTCAGTGGCATTTCGGATAGCAGGACAGAGCTCCTTGCAAGGCTTCTCTCCCATAGCATTGATCTTGTTGCAGACTGTTCTCTGTCTGCCCTCTACTGAAGAGAGCAAAAATGRCCATCCTGGATAATGGTTTTCAGTCTCTGGTTTTCAGACCACCAAGAACCACAGTGCAAACCATCATTGTCCCCATGAAAGGAGCGCTGCTGATAGAGGGAGTTGAAATATTGATGTTACTTCTGGCTTTTACTCCRGAGAGCTGTGGAAAGAGGAGAGATAATAACAGCTGTACTGCCATGCTGTAGCTGTTAGAAACCCATATATGCTCCTTTGCAGCAGAATGGTGCGGTTTCTTGACATCTCTTGCCCCAGGGACAAAACCTGACTATTGGGAGTACTCCAACATTCCCTGAAATCTGATACTAGGAAGTTTATTTATTTACTCTGATGCCTGGATATATTTTTTTTTCCCTGACCACTCCCACAGAAATGGAAATGCAGGGTTCCAACAAGTCCTGGAGAGACTGGAAAGTGATCCAGTGTGCCAGCGCCTCTCGCTTAAGTCCTTCCTCATCCTCCCCTTCCAGCGCATCACTCGACTCAAGCTCCTCCTACAGGTAACTGTGGTAATTCTCTGCTTTCCATCAAGCTGTGTCTAGGAGCAGCTGGGGAGGCTCAGCCTGGAGATAAGAAGGCTCAGGGGGGACCTTCTCACTCTCTACAACTCAGGAGTGGGCAGGAGTGGGCAGCCAGGATGGGGTTGGGTTCTGCTCCTAGGGAACATGGGACAGGAAAAGAATAAATRGCCTCAAGCTGCACCAGGGAATGTTCAGACTGGACTCCAGGTAGAATTTCTTCACAGAAGGGGTGGRCAGGCATTGGAAGGGGGCTGGCCAGGGACACGATGGAGTCACCATCCCTGGAGGGGTTCAGGAAATGACTGRATGTGGCACTGCGTGAGGCAATGCTATTTGTATATCTTTTAGTACTTTGTTGTGACACTAATTTTACTGCAATAAAGAATTTATGGAGTCTTCTCAGAACATGCTGATTTATATTTCATTGAAATTTTTTTTGCTTCCTGCTRGGAAAACAAAACAAGGGTTCCTTGGCTGCCCTCTGGAAAGCAGCCTGTCTCTACTCTGCCTTCATCATTAACTAATAAGGAGGCTTCCAGACAGGGAACCAGCCAGTCCCTAATTAATTAATTTTAAGCTCTTTCTATGAAATTCTTCTTTTTGATTATTTGACCCTCTTTTTAACACTAGAAAATGACAATTCTATTCTGTTCATAAATCCATTTGTGCTTTAGCTAGTGGTTGCTTCCTATGTCATGTAATTTCTATGTGATAATTTGTACAGTTTAGATTTTCAAGAGTGGCCTGATGAGTGTGACTTATCAGTGACATTCTGCATCTCAAATTTTTGGCCTTGTTGTCTTTCCATGTTATCAACTAATTCTGCTTTATTATTTCTCCTACTCTTCCGTGTTGACTTTACGTCCTGTTCTTATGTCCACCTTTCCCTGTTTGCATCATGAAAAATCATCTTTTTCTAATACAGAATATCCTGAAAAGAACTCGGCCTGGGTCCGAGGAGGAAGTGCAAGCAACACAGGCCTATGATGCACTTGAAAAGGTAAAGCTGCCAACCCTTTCTGCAGCCTTAACTTTGTCTCTAATTGATCAACTCCCACTCTTGCCCCTGCAAGAAAATCTTGATTTAAAAAAACCCACCACATTACTCTATTGCATCCCTTCCTCTTACTCTGTTTATTACAGAGGCAAAAACCTAAAGTTTTCTGAGACAACTTGTTATCTAAAATTTGTACAGCCTCATAAGGTGGGTTGTTCTGTCTAGCAATGATTTGACCTTCCAGAGGAGGGCCACCAGGATGGTGAAGGGCCTGGAGCTGAAGCCACACAGGAGTGGCTGAGGGTACTTGTTCTGTTCAGCTGGAGGAGACTGAGGTCAGAGCTCCCAGCAGTTCTGCAGCTTCCTCACGAGGGGAAGAGGAGGGGCAGGCACTGATCTCTGCTCTCTGTGACCAGGGACAGGACCCAGGGAATGGCTGGAGCTGTGTCAGGGGAGGGTTAKGGTGGATTTTAGGAAAAAGTTCTTCCCCCAGAGGGTGGTGGGGCAGTGAACAGGCTCCCCAGGGAATGGGCACAGTTCCAAAGCTGCCAGAGCTCCAGGAGCGTTTGGACAATGCTCTCWGGGATGCACAGGGTGGGATTGTTGGGGTGTCTGTGTGGGGCCAGGGGTTGGACTCAGTGATCCCTGTGGATCCCTTCCAAATCAGAATATTCTCTGATTTAATATATACCTTTTTTGCAGGAGGATGCCTAAGGAATTGTCACTTACAATAACTCCAGAGGGGCTCCTGGGAGTAGTACTGATCCTACCAGGCAGTTCTGCCCCCACCTCACTGATCATCTGTTTTCCTCTGCAGCTCATCAAGGATTGCAATGAAAATGTCCAGCGCATGAAGAGCACTGAGGAGCTGATTTACCTCAGCCAGAAAATTGAATTTGAGTGTAAGGTGAGCTCATCCATTCCCTGGGCCTTGCTTTAGTGTAGTGTATTTTCTGTCTTTTACCACAAAGCTACTTTTTGTTCTCTCCTCTACAATATACACAGAGCTATCAAACCAGAACATCATACCCAGGCCAGCTCTTCACCAGTGCTTCCCTTGGCCAATCATTCATGCCAGCCTTTAGATGAAGGTGCCTCCCAAGACTCACACTTCTCCAGCTGTAGAACTGAAAGCAMAGTTCCTCAAGAGAAAGATAAAAATGCAAAACCAAAACTCCCAGGGACTCGTTTTCTTGCACATAAATACTTATTTTTGTCTTGCAGATATTCCCACTCATCTCACAGTCGAGGCGACTTGTGAAGTGTGGTGAGTTGACAGCACTGGATTTCAACACGCCGAGTCCAAAATGGAAAGTCACCACCCGGCCCATCTACCTGCACCTTTTCAATGACTGTCTGCTCCTGTCTCGGCCCAAGGAGTGAGTGCTTCAACACAATTCTTGCTGCCCCTTCTAAAATACCTGTCTCTTTCGGGGTCTGTGCTTTGGTGACAGAGTCCTTTCCCTCTGCCTGCCAGCAAGTGGCAGCCTTTRTCAAGTCACTCTCCTGTCCCGACCTGATGTGAGTATCATGCAAGTATGTGGAAATTGATATTCCCAACTCTTAATTACATATGATAATATAAAAAGATATCTTGTGGTTCCTAGCAGAACACTTCTATTCTGCCTTTGCATCTCTATAGTGTGATACACTTGAATAATAACCATTAATTATAGTTTTACTTGGTAAATAATTTCTTCCTAAAGGACACTATGACAGCTACTGAATGTGCAATTCACTGGTTTATGAAGAGAGTTGTGGGTTGGTTGTGTTGGGTTTTTGAGGATGGTGGGTTTATTTTTCAGCTATAAGCCACCAAATACAATTCTGACCGGACAGAGTTTAGTATTTCCACCCTTTTCATTAAATCCCTTCTCTCTCTTCTCTGGCCTTATGAGACTTCTAAGAACAGCAATGCTTACGATGTCTGAAGCAGATGAAGACTCATTAAAAGCTTTTTGCTTTCCCGACCTCAGCAGACAACATGGACTGACTCTGTAACCCTCATCATCTTAAAACTCACACTTTGTTTTATTCCTCCTCTTCACCTGCAGGGGTGGACGTTTTGTTGTGTTTGACCACGCTGCTTTCTCAGACGTGCGAGGGGAAAAGTGTGAGATGAAACTCCATGGGGCAAACAAAAATTTGTTCCGTCTCTTTCTACTTCAGAATTACCAGGGAAGGAGGGTGGAGTTCTTGTTTCGGACAGAGACACAGTAAGAGCTCAAGTTTACCCTTGATATATCCCATTACTATGACCAGACACCTCCTAGGAGCCTGATGATTGTCCCTCAGCCATGCAAATGCTGAAATACCAAATGCAGCTGCTGAGCAAAAGTCTTGGAAAAACATCCTCTTGCTATAATTATTTCCTTGTGAACCATCCTTCTCCTCTCTCATCACAGCTGTTCATACAATACTACATTATGCCATACTATCCAGCCTCCAAAAATGGGAATTTTTGCCTTTTCCCACCTCCTTTGTCTGCTTCCCTTTGTGTGAACGAACAYATCCCCCAGCCCCCATTTCAGTCACCAGACTGCTGTCTCTCACACTGAATGCTGACACCTATCCTGTGCTTTTTTCCAGCAGTGAGAAGCTGAGGTGGATCTCTGCTTTGGCTCCTCCACGAGGAGAACCGGATCTCCTGGATCGCCCTGGTGAGACTGCTCTGTTGCTGCAGCAGGAGGGGCGGGCAGGCTCACAGGAGTCACTGGCACTGTGAGGTGGAACATCCCAGAATGATTCCAAGGCAGAATACTCAGGGTTTTGTAGATAAAGAAGATAGTCATGGGCTTTCCCTCAGTGCCAGTTTCTGCCACTTACTTTACCTATTTTAACTCCTCCTTTTAGATGAGGACCTGTAGTGTCCCTTCCACTTCCCTGCTTTTTTTTTTTGGGCAGCTTCTCATTCTCCATCTCCTCTGCAGCCATGCCCACAGGTTTACTGTTGCTTTCCAGTATTTCAGTATGATCTTTCTTCCCCTTCAGATGCACCACAGGTTCAATGCATAAAGACTTACAAGGCTCGGGAAAATGATGAGCTGGCTTTGGAGAAAGCAGATATCATCATGGTTATGCAGAACAGCAATGATGGTGAGCAGAATGAGCAATGTCTGTCTTAAATTGCTGGATTAAGTGGACAAAGAGATTCCTAATCATCTTTAGGACACTTTATTTGGAAGCTGAAAGGGGATCTTTTCCTTTGCTCTTCTAGTCTTTGTGGAGAGGATGTTTTTTAGGGAAACAATTAAAAAAACGTGACTTTTGCCTCACATTGTGCTTTTCCCCACACCACAGGATGGATGGAAGGAGTAAAACTGTCAGACCGGGAGAGAGGCTGGTTTCCTGCGGAACACGTGGAAACTATCTCCAGCAAACAGGTGCGGCAGAAGAACCTGAAGGAGGAACAACGGGTGAAAAACGCCAAGCAGCAAGTCTTCTGCAAGAAATAAGACTCTGTTTGGACCTGTACAGTCTTCCTGCCATGGGGAAACTATGGCTTTTCTATCGTGCCTCAGAAAAAAATGCCTCTGCGAAGAGCATAATACAGCACTTTGACAGGACCAGGTGCTTTTTGCCAAAGAAAGCGGGAATTCAATCAGGACAAACTTCCTCTGTGTCAGCAGGACTACGGCAGCAGGAGGAGGAATAAAGGTTGCATGTATTGCTTGCTTTGTGGTAGTAGGGAGGGACTTAAATTGGACAGAGGTCTGGGGTCTGGACTTCTGGAAGCATATTCCTGGTTTTGCCACTGACAAGTTGTGGGACCTTATGCAAGTCACTTCAGCGTTCTGCCTCAGTTTTGCCATCTGCAAAATGGGGGTAAACTTACCTACCTCACTGCATGTTGTGAGGCTAAATTCACTAGTATTAACAGACCGAGAGCTTTGAGTTCCTGAGAAGGAAGGTGCTAAGTGCAAAGCACAACGGAGCTGAGGAGAATATTCTGTTTGAATATCCTCTTGATACCTTCATGGCGTTGATCTCCATAGTGTAATTTCCATTTATAGTCATTTATGTATTAGATCATGCAGGTCTGCTAGGGTTTAGATAGGCAAATATTTCATTGTACCAAAATGCTGTTAAGAGTCCTTGACAGCATTACAAAATCCACTGAAATTAAACAAAGTTTTCAGAAGCTACTGTGATAATTTCCCCCACTTAAGAGGTATCATGTTGAGGAATTTGCCTCACGCAGGTCACCTCTTTTCTCAACAAGCATCCCACTAAACCATTTGAACTGACCCTTCTTTTTACTCTGCCTCCCCCTGGAAGGAGGTCAGTGACTTTTGACAAAGATTTGTATTTCGTGTTGGTACATGCCCCGTACAAAATAACCAGGACTAGGCACATGCAATGAAGTGGCACTTTCCTGCTGCTGCTCTTACCCTGATTGCTGATGTGGTATTGCATGCACCATTTTGCACACTTATGGAGAACACTGACATATTTAGCCACTGTAGATAAAGTCAAAATTTGCACCAGGGTTTTTGTTCTTTTTTATAACTCTCTGGTTTTAAGTCCAGTTTACATGCATTTGTGCAGAACCTGTCTGTTTGAGGATATGCCTTCAACTGTAAAATACTTTCTGTGTTACAGTGTTCAGCTCAGTCAATGCAAGATCAAGTATAAGAATCAATACACCAAAGAAAGCCACGTGTAGCCTTCTTGCATTTAATATATTTGAAGAATTAGTTACCTTCGTATCTCCAGCTTTCTGTCTCTAACATTCTGTCTTTAAATCCTATTTGCATTGTATCTAGAATAGCTTATTACAGCCTATTTATATCAATAATTTTAGCTGGATTGAGAAAAAAGGGTTGCTTTTAGTCCTAATAAACTCATGCACTTCTCCAGTTAAAATAAAAAAAAACTCTCTGCTTTCCCTGTTACTGAGGTTTTGCTCTCAAAGTAATTAAATTTACTGAATATACATTCAGTATTTTTTTGCTATTACTTTCCTTTCTAAGTAGCTATTGAGTACAAACAGYTCTCCTTCGCAGAGGCACTGAGGAAAGCTGGATTTATCTTCATGCCTTAAGGTTCTTCATTGTTATCCCTGGCCCTGGAGAGCTGCTGCTGTTGCTGCAGGTTCCATGGTGGTATTAGTCATCCATAAACTCAAGGTAAGATGAAGGGATGAACTACAGAAAATGGGAGTCCAGCCCACTAGAGCAGAAAGACAGGACCCAGTTATTCAACTTCTAATCTACGGTCCAGACAACAATTTGCCAAAACCTTTTTTCCCCTAGAAGAATTGGAGCTGGTCCTGAGCTAAGAGCTAGAGCAAAGCCTTCCCTCAAACTCACACAAGAAAGGTTATAATCCTCCACAAGACCCAGAATGTTCAGATATCCCAAATGCCTGCTTGTCCCAGACCTGTCCCATGAATTTATGCAATTCCTAAGTCTCYAGGATTGTCAGTCTCAGCTGGGATACAGAACACTGCCGTGGGATCAATTCAGCATGTCTCTAAGGTGTTCTCAGACAGGCGGTTGAGGCATCCCACATCCACTTCAGCTTCATCCAGGAGGAGTCAGCCTTACATATTCCCATTCTAAATCAGAAGTCATCTTGTTCAACACCTGAAGTCAAGAATTCTTTACTGTTTCAACTTCTCCCAAGGTGATTTCTGTGTTAAATTCTGTCTGTTGTTAGAATTCCAGTTGAGATAGGAAACTTAAAGGTACTGTCAGCAAGGGGCTGTCATGATTGACAGCACTTCTATACTGTTTACCTATATGGAGCAAAGGTTAACGTGTCCCTGACACAGGTACAGCCTTTATTTCCTGATGTCAAGCCTTTGTATTTTGAGGGGCAATTAAAGGTCAGCTTACGCTTCTAAGAACAAGTGCTTCTACCTCGGGTTACTGGCATTTGTTGCATTTCATATAGGCCTCAACTTCTCACCATTTACTTAAACTTTTAGCCCCAGCACCAGCCTACCACCAAAATTCATAATCAAATCTGCACTGAAGTGCTTTTTGAAACCTACTGACATCCCTTTGGTTTGTACAAATGTAACCAAACAAGTACAAAATTCCTTCCAACTGCACAGGATGCAGGAATGAAGTTAACAGAGTGCCTTAATTATGAGTCATGATTTCTCCCTACATTATCTAATGTGGATAACCTGATTGTCCAGAAAATCAGTATTAAACAGAAGCATAGGGTTTGTCATGCAAATCCCAATACTTCTCTACTATTCCCAAAAGCTGTGAGAGGTGCCACTCTATCTTCCCCAGGAACCTGTGGAGACTGATACATAGCGTATCTGGACAAAAGAAATTCAGGACTTCTACACTGAAAAAAAAAAAAAAGACAACCCTCACAGGGCAGTTGCACTAATTTCTTTTTGCAACAAGGACAGCAGTGAAGTACAAGCATGAGTTATCTTTAAGTTTTATTGAGAAGCTGAGAATGTAATGGTTTATATCTGAAAATAAAATTTATGACTGCTGTCATTTTTCATAYAAAGTAGTTTAARATATGTATGATTATAAAGTAGSTTAATATATCTAAGTATATAAYTGTGGTAATCTATATATATGCACAYATATGTATAGCTCTAAAAACCTATATATGTATATATATGCACTTAATGTGCATATATGGCTCTATAAGCATATGGCTCCAAAAAACCCCAAAAACTCCCAGTCCTGGAGACCTGTGTTGGTCCCTCCTCAAGGAAAATAAAGTGTTCTCCAGAGTTATTACTGCTTTTCAGAAAAAAAGGTGACATTAGRACCAGAGCTCAGTAAATAAACACAACCTTGCTCAGAAACAACTTTTAAAGCAGATAGTGATTTTGATATTTGCACTTTTTCTAATATTGAAGAGATCCCATCCCCTCCAARATAGTTGTGTCTTGTCAGCTGAATGCTGTTAACAAATGCCATTTTAGCCCCAACTTCTTGCAGCTGATAGCTGAACCAGGTGCACTGTTAGACCAATTACACTGGCACCAAAATGTTGGCACAAATGTTTCAGCTTACTCATGCTTATTTCAGCTTACTTCATTTCACCTCATGAAACTACTCTCAGGTGAAAGCATCTTCAGAAGCAGGGCCTTAGAAGCTAAAAGTGAACTTTGAAACAAAGACAGGAGGTATGAGGAAACCCTCAGGAAGAGAACAATGCTATGTTAGCAACAAGATGGTGAGCCAATGAACAGCAGGAGGGTGAAGGATGTTCTATTTTGATGCATCAGAACACAATTAAGCAAGTCCCATTCTTCATGCCAGCACTGGAGATGGCATTATTTTTACTAATAATTGAGAAGCACTGAAAGGACACAAATTACAGCACCCAAAAGGCAAGGAGTGTCATTTGTTTTTTTTTCAATCCCCAGTCACTGGAGAACCAGAAGCTGCTGAACCTGCAGCCAGAGCATGTTGAAATACAAGTGCCTTCCTGCCATAGGAAAAGATCACAGAATCCTTAGGGGTGGGAGGGACCTCTAGAGATGCTCTAGTCAGGGTCACCCAGAGCAGGTGACACAGGAACATGTCCAGGTGGCTTTGGAATGTCTCCAGAGGAGAAGACTCCAGGCCCTTCCTGAGCAGCTGTTCCAGTGCTCTGCCACCCTCAAGGAAGTTCTTCCTCATGTTGAGATTAAACTTCTTGTGTTTAGTTTATGGCCATTGCTCCTCATCCTGCCACTGGGCACCACTGAAAAGTGTCGGGCACCATCCTCTGGACACCCCCTTAGAGATGTTTGTATGGATTATGAGATCCCCTCTCATTCTTCTCCAGCCAAAACAGGACCACCCCTTGCAGTCTCTCCTCGTAACATTCCAGAYCCCTCACCATCTTCACTCCTCTCTGCTGGACCCTCTCCAGTAGCTCTTTTGTCGTTCTCTTACCGAGGAGCCCCAAACTCGGTATTACACCCCAGACGGGATTCCCCTCATCCGTGATCTCTAAGTTTTGCAACACAAAAGGTTCTCAGGGCGATATTTCAGCCAGCTCCTCACGGGGACCATCTTTCCAAATACCCACSCCGAGCCTGGAACATTGCCGCTCGCTCCGTGTGGGGCTCGGGGCGCTCCCCCGCGGTGCCCAGGTGGCCCTGATGAGGCGGCCGGGCCGGGCAGGCCGGGCGGGGCATTAACCGGGCCGGGCCGGGCCGRAGAGCAGCGCAGCGGGCATGGACGGGGCACGCACGGAACCGGAGCAGGCGGCYGGAGSGCTGGGCTGCGGTAAGGGGAYRGGTGAGGGCAGAGTATGAGGGATGCCGCCTCGCGTTAATAACCGAGGGGAGGCACCCGGCAATGAGCCTAATGAGCAGCCCCGGGGGAGGATAATCGCTCCCCAGCGATGTTATCTGGGTGCTCATTAGCCTCCCTCAGCCCCACGGTGTCTGGCCCCGGGGCTGGCAATGATGGATTCCTCGCCCCTCGTGTCCCCTGGCTTGTAAAAGCACCTGGTCGAGGGTTGGGAGAAGCGGGTTTTTCCTTCGTGTCCCGTGTCCCGCTGCTTCTGGGTTTCTCGGTTGCACTTTCCTCCGCTGTGTAGTTTTCCACCTCTTTGTGTGGAGTGACCTCGGAAGCTGTTTTTYCCCCCGTTTGTGTGTATGCTGAGGTGGCTTTGTACCAAATGCCCCAAATAGCCTTAAAAATCTTGGAGTGCAAGTGGTTGGCTTATTTCCAGGAATGTGTAAGGAGGTGGTTGTGAGATGGAAAAGARGTCTCAGCTTCTTGTTCGTGCACMCAGTGTTCTAGACTGCCTAATCCTGATGTTCGCACTCAGTTAAATTTCTTCTGCTTAAGGTTCTGTTTATCTAAAAGTGTGACAAAGTGATGTTTAGTCTGGTCTCTGAATGATGGGAGAAAGGAGTGGTTTTATAACTCCCTTTGTTRCCATGAAGGCCCATCTTTCTCTCCAAACTTGGTTTTCATTTCAGCTCTTCTTCTTGGCAGCTCCAAATTGCTGAGACCTTTGCTATCTGTTTTAGAAATAAAACACRGCAGTTTACTTTCACTTGGAGGAATATTTCTGTAGAGGGTCTAAAACTCCCAGGTGTCCATTTCTGCTACGAGGGACCCAAGTGAGACTTAGACATTTATTTTGTGATGTAAGCACATACTGGTGTTTGTATAGAAGCAAGTAAAAACCCTGCTCAAATCATGTGAAAATAATGTTTTTTTCCACATAATGAGCAAGACAAGCTCAGATGCAGCCACAAGGATGGTGGAAAAAGGAATTACATAKATCAGAGCCACTTCTGCCTCACTCAGTTCTTGACCCTCCCCATCAGGATATTTCATCTCGTTTAACATCAGTGGAAGCTTGTTGCTGCTTAACAAGATCAAATTATTATAGCTGCATAGTTTCCTGCTTCTGTTTCTTTCCTAATTTGGTTCTCTTAATCCTGTAAAAAGCAAATTAGATGCTCTTGGAGCAGCCTCCCATCCCCTCAGACTTCTGTGAAGATTTTCCTATCAGYTTGGAGTTGTGGGGCTCCTTCTTGATTAACAGTTGTTTCAGAACGAGACATTGGGACAAAAGCAAATAGTTTATTTTGGCATTGCACTAATGTATATCAAAAGCAGAGCACAGTGAAATGAAATTATTTTATCTTTTTCCCCAAAAAATTAAATTGAGTTCCTCTGTTGTCACATACAATTGAAATGCTGCCAACAGTCTGCTCAAACTTTCCTTTCTGGACAGAGGCAAATACGTGGGTTTGGGTTTATTATTCTACTTTCTATTCTTAAGAAATAATCACTTTTTTTTTTTTAAATAGCAGAAATCACATAGACTCACTATTTCTGAGCCAATAGGGAGATTTTTGGAACTTTTTATTTGGAAATGTAGCTGCCAGCTAGGAAAGTATATTGCTTCTGAATTATTCTGTTGCCAATTTTAATTATTTCTCTTGCTGTGTTCTTTCTGATCTGTCTTCTTCTATTCAATCTCATTGTAGCACAGTTCATGTTTTTTGTTAGTCAGACTTCTGCACCTAATTTTGTCCTCAGCAACCTATTTCATTCCCATCTTGTCTGTTATTCGTGTGGCTGAAGCTGCAGAAAAATAATTTAAGGCATTTATTTAGAAGTTTGTACAATTAATGTGGTTTTTTTTTTTGCTTAGCCAGCTTCAGTATGAACTACGTAAAAGTAAAAAATTGATGACGTTTGTCAGATGATCCCTGCTGACACAGTAGACCAGAATTTCACTTCTGCCTTTCTTTTGCTCATTTTGATAAGGTGACAGGATCTCACCAAATCACTGATCATTGTTCTGTTTCTTATTCCAGAGACCACTGTTACCCCTGATGCTGTTTTCCCACTACTTTATTTGTAATGTGCAACCTTCCCTTTATTCTYTGTGTCTGGAATAAGCTTCTCCTCTGGTTTACAGTTTGCTTTTAAAATGAGGCTTTTCTGCTCACAGGTGATTGAATATCTCCATATTGACCATATCAGATTCTTTGCTGTTGCTTTCCTGGCAGCACCTGTCTTTATTTTGARCTCTCTGTTTCTTGTCACTGTTGGGTTTCATTGTGTGATCTTTTCCTTCCCCATTACTGAAACTCTGGATCCAAGCACATCCGGCTTAGGCAATGTGGATGGGGGGTGGGGTTTGTTCTGTTTTTTTGGGGTTTTTTTGGGTTTTTTTTTTCCATTTTTTTCCTTGTAGAGTGCCAGGATGAGAAGGAGAACATGCTGCTGAATACACAGCACTTTGTGGTAGATGCTGATGCTGTTGGTGGCCACCATGCCAGGAGCAGTGCACCACCTGCATTCTCAAGCACAGACAGACAAGAAAAAGTTGAGGATAACTTGGCAACAGAAGATAGGAACAGCTCTGTAAAGAAGGTGGAAGAAGATGGGAGTTGCAGTACCCTGCAAGCACCTGGGTCATCTTCCCAAGGCTTAGTGGTACTTGATGGCCAGCGCAGCTTTGCCTCGGTATGTGGGCAACCGTCAGATTTCTGCAGTGACACAAAGGCTGTGGACCTGCTTCCTGTGGCTGGATTAGTACAGGAGCCCACAGGTCAGTCAGGGCCACATGAATATGGTGAGAATCRCTACCCTGCTGGTGCTGAAAAGGAGGCAAAGAAGGAAAAAACTACCAACAGCAGTGGAATGTACACTGAGAAAGAATCCGGTGGAACAGCTGGAGCTCCCTGCAGGCAGGAGATCGGCCCAGCCCCTCACCAATCCAAAGGTGCTCCAGCCAGCACTTCAGCTCAGGATTCCTTCAAGGGGTCTTCAGTCCTGCACTCCAGAGGCAGCCACCATGTGGCCAAGGGGAAAAAACCCTTACCCATCAAAAAGAAGCCCCGCACCTTCTACAGCACAGGTAGATCCTGGGGCACACACGGGCACACAGTGACACTGGCAGTGCCAGTGGCACTTGGTGTTCCCTTCCCCATGCTGAATGCCCAGCATGGAGGTTGTGAGCTKCCCTAACTAGTCCTGTACTGCACCCCACACCATTAGGTGTGTAAAGACTTCCACAAATAAATGTTACTGAGTGTCTTAAAGTTGAAGCATCACTAGTAATGCTCTTTTCTTTTACAGCAAAAGGAAATTTTCATTTTTGTGGTTTATTAAAAAAAAAAAAATAGTTATTCCTGTATCTCTGAATATAGTAAAAATGTTCAAGTTTTTTCTGTTTTCCTCTCTTGTTAATTTTTTTTTCTTGTTTACTGGTCACATACTTCCCATCTCTCTCTCTCTTTGGACAATTCATTATTTCTAGAGCAGCTAGAAGAGTTGGAGAAGATGTTTCAGGAAGATCACTACCCTGACAATGAAAAGAGGAAGAATATTGCAGCTGTGGTYGGTGTGACACCACAGCGTATCCTGGTAACGCCTGATGGGGAACAGTGCTGGCTGTGGGCTCTGTACACAAAAGGGATGGAAAGGGACTAGAACATTGCCAGTGTCCCCATAGTTTCCTTCCTGAATGCATTCCTTTCTTCCCATTTTTCAGGTCTGGTTTCAGAATCGCAGGGCAAAGTGGCGGAAATTGGAGAAGTTGAGTGTGAAAAGCAATAGAAAATATCCAGCATCATCAGCTCTGCCAATGCCCTTTGGATCAGAGGGTTATGGGTGAGGAACTTACTCTCTTTTCTCATTTCTCCACAACTGATACTTAAAAAATGTTTCCTTTGCTATTTCCCCTTTATATTTAAAAAGTGAAAAGCTGAGCATTGAGTTGGAACTAGGTAGCCCAGCTTTCTGGGCACATTGTGGTGGAACCTCTTAAAAATGCTTTTGATTAACYTGTAGCACAGATTAATCAAATTAATTTTGGAATAAAACTGTTGAAATTGCTCTGACTGAAGTCATGTAGAGGGCAAGGGATGAGATAGAAAAGTTTATAGAATCATCTCTTCACTTTTAGTTTCTGTGAATGCACCAACCAAGTGCTTGGTGTGTGCCTGGGGATTCTTCTAACCCAGTTCTCCCACCACTGCTTTCCATATCCATGGATTTTTCACTTGGTGATGGAAATGTTGTTTGCTTGGATCAGTCTTACAAAGTCATGGGCTTCTTTGAAGAAATAAAAGGTGGCATCTTTCATATGTGAGCAGAGAACATTAATGGGGGGAAGGGAATATATGAGAAGACAGATGGTCTTTCAAGAGACAGTGAATGTGAGGGAAAAAATCAATCTCCATAGGGATGTATTTATAGCCATCTGGAGTGAGTTTCTTCTTAGGAAGAAAACAGAATGAAAAGAGGAAAATTAAGTGGAAGAGGAGAAATTAAGTGAAAGATTGGAGACCACTTGACTTATTTCATTGCACTGTCCCTGTTGCCTGTCTTACACAAGTGACCTGGGGCTGCTTCCCCAAAGACTATCGATACAGCATTCCCTGCACTTGTAGTCATCARGTGCTTTCCCTTTCTACTGTTATTGATCTGGGATCTGCCCCTTGTAGGATTGAAGTGTGTATGACTGATCATAATGCCCTGCCTTGTCCTCTGTGTTTGCCTGCAGGGCACCTCCTCTGCCCGTGCCTCCATTGCCTGTGGCTGCTGGAGACCAGCCTGCTGTGCTGGGAGGAGATTCTGGAGCAGGGAACTCCTCCAGCCTGCTCAGCACACACCCTGCACCCTGCRCCTCCACCCCAGGTGAGATCCCAACCAGCACGAGTGTTCTGCACAGCTACAGCATCAGCTGATGGAGCTGGGATGTTCCAAATGTTTTAGGGAAGATCATGTCAGAGCCTTATGCCATCAGGGAAAAAGTGGCACCAGATTACTCCACAAGCTAAGAAGGTTGGGGCTGTTCAGCCTGGAGGAGWGGAGGTTTTGTGGAGGCCTCAGAGAAACCTTCCAGTATCTGAAGGGGCCTACAAGGAAGGTGCAGAGGGCCTTTTCATCAGGAACTGTAGTGGTGGGACAAGAGGGAATGACTTCAAACTGGAAGAGGGGAAATTTAGGTTAGATTCTGGGAAGAATTTCTTTTTGTGAGGGTCGTGAGGCCCTAGCACAGASAAGTTGTGGATGCCCCGTCCCTGGTAGTGTTGAAGGCCAGGTTGTATGGGGCTCTGAGTAGCCTGATCTAGTGGAAGGTGTTCCTGCAGGGGGCTGCAATGAGATGGTCTTTAAGGTGTCTTCCAATGATTCAGTGATTCTAGGTATAGCATCTCACTGCTGATTGAATCTCTACCAGTTATGTACCAGAATCATGGTGCCTCTGTGGTAATTCTGGAGACAAATTTGCAGTCCTTGTTCCTGTCCTAGTACAAGCCAGCAAGGAATTCTGAATGTGTCTTCATAAGGATAAAAGACCAGAGCATTCTTCCATAATAGCTGTTTGGTGGTCTTGCTGGTGTAAATGAGGGAAGTATTGTTCTGGTTCTGATGTTCTCCATGGCAGATACACACATCCCATATTCTGATTTAGATGGAAATTCTGACTAAAACTTGAGTCTAGAGTGCCATGTGTGGAAGATGTGTTCTGTGAACTGCTGGTGTTTTAGAGGCTCCTTTGGGTATTCTTTACCTTTAAACATCCAAAGGGGCTTCCTTGGCTTCTCCAGGTAGTGCAAGATTCCATTTTGTGCCAAGACCTTGAGGGAGTGAGAGTAGCTGAATTCAAAAGCTGAGGGCTGCATTTTGTCACTGTTGCAGTGAAGTTTTAAGTCAGTGGGGTGTGCTATTCAACCAGGTTTCTACCTGAGCTGTRTTTAAAGATTGATGGCAACGAAAGAGGGAGGATTTGTTTCATTATTTACTGATGATTGCAGTCCAAGAGCATTCCCTAGAGTCAGGGTGCTCCCTAAAGCATTTCCTAGATATGTTTGCATTTCCAAGTTGGCACGTATGAAAAGATTTCTGAAGTGATGGTGAGGACTTCACCACTTCCTTAGGGATGGTATCCTGAGCAATGGATGTACTGACATGTGGTACTGCTATGCGTGTTTTCCTGCTTCCCAGTGTAATTAATTCTTTATAATTTCATGCCACCATGCATGTCTCCTCATTGTATTCTAAATATATCAGTAGTTATCAGTATTAAGGCTAGTTTCTACAACTCATTTTATAAGAATGACTCAAATTTTTTTAATAGTGCTTGTACTTTAATAGTATTTTGGTACTGTGGAAAGCAACTGTAAGATTGTATCAGTGAGCTTAGAATACTAAAATATGTGCTGGAAGCATGTAATTGAGATACTTTCTTGATAACCTAATTTAGTACTTCTGTCATTTAAATTGTCCTGTCATCCTCTCAAGGCAACGGCTCCTTTAGTCAACCCAATGACKTTTTTAACCAATAGGACTGTAACTCAGTTAGTTCCAGTTTTTCCACTTCTTGCAACAGAGTAAATAYGGTCAAAGTGTTTGAGTAATTCACTGCTTTCAGAGTGATGAAGTGGTGTAGTCTGTTGAGCCCTATATTTAATTGGATAGAAACCAAGGTTTTGCAAAACAATTCATTTAAAGGAAACAGACCAAATATCCTCTGATTTCTATGCTTTAGGAACCTCTCCTGGTTCCTAAAGTACCTCGGCAGACACACAGTTTAGTCGAGAGAGTGTCAGGGAATCACAGAATGGTTTGGGTTGGAAGGGACCTTAAAGCTCATCCARTTCCAATGCCCTGTTATAGGCAGGGACACCTTCCACTATCCCAGGTTGCTCAGAGCCCCATCCAGGCCGGCCTTGGACACTTCCAGGGATGGGGCAGCCACAGCTTCTCTGGGCARCCTGTRCMAGGGCCTCACAGGGAAACACTTCCTTCTAATATCCAATCTGAACCCACTCTCTGTCAGTTTGAAGACATTTTCCCTGTTAAATATTTCTGTCAGAGAAATAGTTTCATTCAGGGATGTATGTGATCTTGTCCTCTCCTTGCATTGAGCCATTTCTTTCTGGGGGATCTGCACACTGGGATGCAGCTCTCCATGTGGAAGACACAAGCAATTCTTTCTGATAGGAAGGAAAGGTCCCATCTGAATTCTTTGTGCAATGCATAAAGAAGAAAAAGGGCAAGTATCCTCTCCGAGGGAAGAGACTGGTGTTACACATAGAGAGTCCTTGTATAAGAGAGATCTGCATGGCACAATCTACTGAAAGCTCCAGTTGCAATTTTGCCTTGCTAGATGCAAGGATAACACAGCTATAGGGAATGAAACTTGTTTTTGTTTGTTGTTCTTTATCATTGCATAGGCAGACATTTCTCTTTAAGAATGAAAGCAAAAAATTAAACAGAAGGRAAATGAAAGTCAACGTGACTTGAATCCATTCAGCATCACTGTTCAGAAGAAAAAGCTTGCCTAGAAATAGGGCCATCCAGGACCCACCTGTTTTCTTACTTAGAGTACTTCAGAAAATGAAGGAAACAAAACTTGGATAGTATAAAGCCCAGATTAACAGGAGCAAAATAAAAGAGGGAACAGATGAATAAAAAAGGTTATCAATTTACAAGGCAAAAATAATTGTTTAGTRGTATCTCTTGCAGAAAGAACTCATGGATGATTTCAGGAAAATACTTTGTTATCTGTGTATCATGGGGCAGTTGGGCCCACGGAGTGTGACCTGCTGGAGTAGCTATTCAGGTGCTTTCCAGTGTTTGTAACCACTTTCAGCAGGACAAAAAAATTACGTAAGTGCATGAGAACAGTCTGATCTGTTACTCAAGACCTTTGGAGAGTGTTCAGTGCTGCAATTTCCATTGTTTTTTCTTGTTCAACCCAGTACTTCTGTCTCTTGGTTTGTGTTTTTGTTTTTTTTTTCYTTTTTAATGTCCCACTGTTTTTATCAGTTCTTCAAACAAGCTGATAAAAAATGTCAGTGATTTGTATCTGAGATGTGTGTTACTTTGCTGGCAGTTATGGCTTCTGATTTAGATAGTAGCCACACCACTTGCCAATAAGAGCCTTTTGTGCCTCAAAACTTCAGTTCTAGATCTTGCTTCAGTGTTCTGACTGAACCCAAAATCAGGGCTATCGAAAACTTGAAAAGTTTTCATTAAAACATCATGATTCCTTCCCTCCATGCTTTCAGAGAGTTAGAAAAAAACAGAGGCTGGGACGATGCAATAAGAGAGACAGAATTGCCCAGCACACTGGGGATCTGAGAAACRGTGCTCCAAGATGTTGAAGTGGAAGCTCCTCATCAGCTCTCTGGACATGCATTGTAAAATTCTCTAAAGGCTGCTAATGCTTGTTGTGGCATCTTTAGTTTAGGCRTTTAGGGCCTTTGATTCACATCTGGTGGAGTGCGTTTGATGTTACTCTCTATGCCTGCAARGCTGAAGTGCAGCTGCAGACTCTCCCTGGCTTTCTCTGAAAGCTTTGCCGTGTGTGGGAGTAGACCAACTTCACCTGAACAGTTAGTTGATATTTTCTCTTCGCTTCCTCATCCTTGTGCTGGTTCAGTCTAGCTAGACTGGAAAAATCATTTCAGCTTCCTGCACGCTTGATGGCTACACCTGTGAAGAGAGAAATCATTTGCTAATTGCCATAATAAGAGAAAAACTTGTTTTCTTGTACTGTGCCCAAGCTTCTTGAGCTTCATGTATCATTGTGACTCTGGATCACCAGCATACCTGATTCTGACCTTTAATTTCCTCTGTTGTCCTCTTTCCACAGAGGTTTTTCTGTAGGAAACTGTTCCTCTCTCCTTTTCCAGCAGTGACTGAGGAGACAGGTCACCAAACAAGATTCTAGCAATGAAAACGATGTTGGTTTCCTTTTCCATCTCCCAGCTTCTTTTTCACGAGGACCTTCAACTGCCATCTCTACTTTTTTAATTTTTGTTTTTGACATGACTCATGAGAGGCCTAAACAGGAGTGAAAATGTGTTTCAAAGTGGCCTAGACAGTGGATTTGTAAAGGCACAGACAGCTCTGTTTGCAAGCACAGTTCGTTTTTTCAAAAGGGTGATCTGTGCAGCACATTCCTTCCAGAGGACAGCAAAAATGGAAGATGACTGGGGAATTGTTCCTGGCTTTTTTCCAGGAAGTACTTTGCTTCATTTGGCTGCCTTCTTGAGAGCTGGATAAAGATAGTATGCAGAGACTGAAATCACAAAGGTAATTTTATTTAACCAATAAACATCATTCAGTGTTCCAGAGAGCTTGCTACTACCGCCTTTTGCTTCTCAACAGTGGTGCTGATACTCATTTGCTTTTATTCCCATCAGTTAATGTCCACTCTTTCACTGGCATTTTGCTTTTCTGTTCTGCTCCTCTCGTCATTCCCTCTGCTTGCTCTTCATGTGACAGCACAGTGTGACAATCTCTCCTTTCTTTCACAGCCTCCTCGGTGGCAGGAATGGTGGCCYCTTGTGAAGCACAAGCTCAGACCGAGGCGCTGCCACAGCCCCACGTCAATTCCAGTGGCGTGGCGTGCTTCCCTAGTCTCTCCAGCCCTCCTCCCATCCGCAGGGCCAGCCTGCCACTCAGCCTGGCCTTCGATCCTCATGGCCACATTGGTCCCCTGATGCTGGACACGCCCAGCAGTGAATGCAGCCTGACCAGTCAGGAAAACGGCTTCAGGGAAACCTTCACTTACGGCATGCAGAATCAAGGGTAGGAATAAATGAGGGTGTCTGAGGGTGGAGAAAAAAGCAGCCCCTGGGAGAAACCTTGGGAGGGTAAAGGTGGGACAGGGGACAAGGAATTATGTGGCAGCATAAAGAAAAGTGAGATGCAGATGTGACAATATCCTTTAAATGGAGTATGAAAAGCTGTATAACATGCATTATGCACATTGGACATATATACACAGACAGAACACCTGCTCTGAGACAGGTGCTACCTGTACTCAGARTGCTCTCAGAATTGCATGTCTATCAAGTGAAAGTGAGGGTGTTCCAAGCTTTGGGGTGTGCTTAGAAGAGTGGGAAGATAATCCCTGCTAACACCCATTGTTCAARAATCCTGCTGGGAAAGCACGTGGCTCAAGGGTTTTTTGTTGCCTTTGTCCTGTGCCTGGCATTTGGGAGGAAGGAATGGCAATAAAACTGGTTTATTGTACAGATTGCTGTAGTAGCTGCTGACCTTCCTTTCATGTCTGGTTTGCCTCTCTCCTTGCCCTCTGCAGTTTCACCTCACCAGTTTCCTGCCCTTACCCTGAGCAGCTGGAGCCTGCAGGCAACTTGGAGACSACCTACCATCAGTATGGCAGCCAGGGGGAGATGTACCAGCTCTCCCAATTCTGCCCTCCAGGTCACCTGGCCAGCTATGTGTTCTCCAGTGAGCACCTCCCTCCTCCAACACCCCTGGAGCCCTATCCAGCTTTCCCTGCCTCACCTGCTAACAGTGGAGCCATAACCTATGGAGCCACACAAGGCTGTGTACAAAACCACACAGTGGGGACGCTCATGCCAACTGGAAATTCAGGTAAATTTCTGAAATATTTTAGCATCCCACTCCTCTGTAGTAGCTAAACAATACCCTGAAACATTCWGGATGATTAGTGGGTTTAGTGACGACTGTGACAGTAAGAACCAACRTCCACATGCCTTCAGAATTCTGTAGATTTGCTCATCTTTTTTTTCACCTAATTTCCTTGTGTGCTTGGGTTTTTTTAAAGCGCTGAGTGACCCATTCATTTGAATCAAAAGTTATTACCCAGACTGCACATGTCAGAAAGAATATTAAATGTTAATGTGTCAGGTAGTGCAGTAGTTTTGTCTGGAATGGAGATGTGACTTTTTCAGGAGTGTCCTGTTGTGTAAATGAACATCCCTTTGTTGTATGTGGTGGGAGTCAAGGGTGCAAAGTGGAAAAGGTGCCACAGCAAATGGGATAGTTGGAGATAGTGAGAAGCCTCCTTTTCCTCACTGTTAGGCTTCTGCAAAAACCAGTTTGAAATCGTGTTATATATCTTAGGGTAGTCCAAAAGAAGAGAGTTAGAGATAGGAGCCAGCAGAGAATGGACACAGATTCCTTTTTTTCCTCTGACTTGAATTTACAACACCACTGAGATTATGGCACTCCAGCATAATTTAAAAAAAAATTACTAGGGAAAAATGTCATTGCTGATCTCCTTGTTTTGTGTCTGGGCTTTGTATTTTGGAAGTTATTCAAGCCCAAATATAATCAGATGATAAACTGTTGTAGTTAATTTATTTGGACTGGCAGGTTTGTTAAATTGAAGGTCACAGTCCAAAAGCTACATCCCTTGTCTTATGACATGAGAGAACAAAGAGTCTTAGACCGCAGATGCTGCTGCTGTTTTTGTAGCAGTTCTGTGGACCTTGTTGGGGAGGGAAGTCTGACTCAGAGTCTGACTCACTGCAAGCTGGCTCCTGTCCCCACTCTTCACTGCTGACATTGTCCAGGACAGGTTGGCAGCACCTGTGCTATCTAACACACTTGGCCCTGCTCCCTGTTCTAGTTCCAAGGCATAATTATTATTTTCTGTGATTTTTCAGTCTGAAGTGACAGAAATAATGAGAGGGCTGTGCCCCAGTGCATTGAATTAAATGTTTTTATAGCTTGATGCTCAGGTGTGCGTTGCGTTCCTTGGGGCATATTGTGTGAGCATAAAGAGGTGTGTAAAGGTGCAGGCTGGTGAAGTTGGATGGTTGTTGAAGGAACAGAGGCAGAGTTGATATTCTCTTATTCCATGCTTCTGTCCAGAGCACAATCAGCAGTGCATGCCTTTTCTGTTAYGCAGTGGGGATGACCAAGTTGAAAGAATCATGGAATCCTAGAATGGCTTGGTTTGGAAGGGACCTTAAAGCTCATCTAGTTCTAACCTGCCATTGGCAGGGACACCTTCCACTCAACCAGATTGCTCTAGTCTTTCCAGTCTGGCCTCAAACACTTCCAGGGATGGGGCAGCCACAACTCTTCTGAATTCCAAACCTCACCACCCTTACAGGGAAGAATTTGTTCCTAAAAAGGTAGGCTCCAGGATTCCCAAAGTGCAGGGCTGGAAATCAGTCTGTCAGTGCAGACACACCTGTAGTCTTACATCAGCACATAAGCAAGCAAGCAGCTTATTTGAATTACGGATATTAAAAACATTCCTGCTTCTTGGTTTTCTGATTTTATATATCAAAGTGAAGATGAGATATCCAGCTTATGCTTGGCAGAGGTAACTTGGAAAATGGGACTGGAAAAAAGACTGGGCATGTCTAATATCATTACATACGCTCTGTAATGTCATTATATACACTCAGGATCAGTGCTGAGAGGCATCATGGATTTATTTATTTTTTTTTTTTAGATTATAACAATGCTATGAACTTGCTATGCTTTTCCTCCTAAGAACTGTGTTTCGGATAAACACTGCAGTGTAAACAGCAAAGTGATCCTCTATATGTGTGTGGTGTCTGCTGTACTGCAGTGCTGTGTTTGCACCGAGCAAAGCACAGCACACACATCTTGTACATAGATGTGCTTCCATCATTTTCATTATTTTCTCCTTTCTTGATAGCTTTTCCCTCAGCAGATGTCCCTGTCTATCCAGCTGTGTCCTGGAGCGATTTCTACATGGAGGGAGCTCCTTATTCCAATCAGCTGCATTCCCAAATGCCTTTTTCTAGCACGGCTGAAGGACAGTATTTCACAGAGCCATACCTTCTTCAAGGTRTGCCCAATGGAACAGCACTGGAATCCATGGCACAGACTGGAAAACAAAAGGGGATGACGCCACCAGACCAGACTTCCTACCAGAGCCACCAAGCAGAGTCAGAGTTGACAGCCCTTGCTGAAGAAGAGGATGTAGAGAGCAGCAGCAAGAAAGCAGAGACTATTGTTGGTAACCAGATGATTTTTTTTTTAGAGGGAGGGGGGAAAAGTAAAGGGTTCCAAGACAGCAGTAGCTCCCCTGAATGCAGGATGAAAACCGTGGCATGATTTGCTTGGTGAGCTGCTGCCTGAGACAGGTCCCATGATCCTAGACCTCTCCTATACCTAGTTCTTAGATTTATCTGGTTTTAGAATTAGGGACATAAAAGTCAGTAAAATAGATGGCCAAGTTCTGTGTTTCCTCAGACATCATCTGTTGTGTGCTGTATGTCTACACAGAACTGATWATTTCTAAGATTTCCAGAGGCATAAACACCTCTCTTCAAGGCAGAACTTTAGCAAGAAGGGAGAAGGGGAAGAGAGATTTCTGTTTGGATTCTCGGTCTTTTACCTTGGAAACAAAATTAATTTACTCTAGAATTGTTGAAAGGTGTCATATGCTTTAAATGTTCTTTGGAGGTTGGTGTGTGTGAAGTGTCTGATTTCGAAATATAAAATATTTGAAAAAKTCAACGTATTTTGTGTCATGTGAGATCATATTTTCTTATGAATCTGTTTGGGGTTTTTTGCAGAAACTAAAGAAGAAACTAATGACTGATGCTGCACTCTGAGGAAAAAAAAAGGAAGAGGAAAAATTGCTATTTTAATCTCTGCAGAATAAGAAAAGTCAAAAAGAAAAACAAGAATAATAACATTTGCAACAGATGCACTTTTTCAATTCTGTTTTTGGTTTTATTTTTTTTTCTTGTTGCCATGATTACTTTCTTGCTGAAGAAGAAAGCAGGGATATTTCACTCAATAAAAGTTCCTGCTTTTTTTTTTTTTTTTTTTTTTTTTTTTTTTTTTTTTTTTTTTTTTTTGGCAATCTCCTTTATCCTTCTTAGTGAATTCTTATCTTGACCAGCCCTCAGACAGGAAAGAGCTGATCCAACCAGAGCCCCCTGGGTGAAAATTGCAGAATCATGCAAGAGTCAGAAGGTCTGGCTGCTATCCTGGAATACACAGGAAGAGAAACCAGGAGGAATAAGATGTGTGCAAAACAGGAGAAGGACCTCCAGCAACTATGCCTAATTTTAGGGACTTCAGACAGCAGAAGTGTCAGTGGAAGTCCAGCAGTGATTCCGTGTTTGCTAGCCTTGAATTACTTTAAAAAATTATTTTCAATGTAAAATTATACCAATAAACAGTGGCAAGACTGTAACTATAAATGTTAGCAGTGTAACCAGATTCATGTCTATTATTCATTGGGTTTGCATCCCATTTGAATTGATTGTTTGATCTTGACTTGATCATCTGAGCTTCTGCTTTGCCTGGGAAACAGATGAAGTATGTCTCTGAAATCAGTGGTCAGCAGCAGGAGCAGAGGATGCTAGTGAAGAGATTGTTCACTCTAAGAGCTGCAGTTCCTAGGAATTTTGTTTCCCAGAGGAGCTGTAACCATCTGGATGTGTAGGATATCTAATACGGGTGGCTAAAATGGATATCAGGCACTGGCCATGTCCTTGTGCAGAATGACCATGGTGGTGTGGGAAGAGGGACATTCATTTCCTTTATTACTTCATAAGTTTTTAACCCTGAGCCTTTCCACTGGCTTTTATACACAAAAAAAATGCCCAAATAATTTTTATGTCTTTACTGTGATGTGGTACCCCTCCTGTACCTTGAGAATTTAAGCATTACCAGGTCTTTYGTTTCAGTTCCTCTGCAGTCTGTTCATGGAGTGTCCAGCTAGAAGCAGAATGCTGCAGCTCCTCTATTTTTTTTTTCCTCCTGTAAAACACTGGTTTATGTCTGGCAATGGCTGAGCACTGCTGAAAGACAAAGCAATATAGGCAGGGACAGATTTTGAGTCAACAGATTTGTGTGGCTGTTCTGGAACTTCTACTTCCTAGAACAAAAGTTAATTCTTGCCTGTAATAAGCAGAGAATAGGAATGTACATTAGTTCACACTTGTTTCACTCATCCTCAGCTGAACAGCCTAAACCAATATTTCCAAGAGGTGTGAATAGGAGTTTTCATTGCAATTACAAGTCACTCTGAAAGCTGTTTGTGGTCACGATGGCAAATTCTTCATAGCGAGGGTTGGCTGGGAATCTTGCCTGGATCCAAAACCTGCTCTTCCAGGTTTGGAAGAGGACAAAATCAACACCATGCTGGCTTTTTCAGGCCTACTTCCCCCTTATCATAAAGAAGAAAATAATTTAGTGTGGTTTTTGAGAAATGCACATTTGGGATGTGGGCTGGTGGGAGAGTCATCACCCCCAGCTCACATGGTCTGCCCACAGCATTCTCTAGCAAAGTGTGACACTGAGCACTAAGTTTTATGTGCTACCATCTCAAAAGGTTCAGGGATTGAATGAGCAGAATAAAATTTTTGAAATGGCCAATTCTTTGCATTTAAGCTTTTGGGTAAAAGATAAACTTGCCAGATTCAGGTRAGCTTGGAGTTTTGAGTTGAGGTTTCTTTCCTAGCAGAAAGAGGAAGAAAGGGTGAATACCTGAGAGTACATAGACGGCCAGTTTCATCCTCTCTGTGCTCCCTCTGACTTCAGAGCCAAACCAAGGTTAGCTACAAGCAGGATTTTTTCCCAGTGCTGTCTCTGGCAGAAGTAGTGACAGCCCTTGCCCATATGCCAAGTGTCCCACCTGAAGAACCTTCCATCCTCATCTGACCCTCCCTACTGCACCTGCAATCCATGTTGCACTGGTATCTCGGAATCCCAGCATTCCAGGCTCCTCATGCTGCTCTCTCTGCTGCAATCTACTTGTAGTGCATTGGACAAGATACCACGGGTGCTTTCACTAGCTATTCCCTTTTCATATTAAGCCTCAAGAAGGCTCATTTTGTTAGGGTGGGCAGGATCAAAATTGCAAATTCCATGGCTGCCTGACTGTGGCACCTCTTTTGAAGTGGAGAATTGTTTTGCCTCTGTATCATCATTTGAACGGGATGTGCCAAGCCAAACAGCCAGGATTTTGAAGTGAGTCAGGCTTGGTGCAAATAGAGAAAGCTGCGTGTGTTATCAAGTATTGCTGGGGTTTTTTCAAGTTGTTTTTTGAAGTGGAAAGGTAAATTGTGGATGTATTTCTATAGTCCCATGGCTGTAAGACTGGAAATGGGAGGGAGGAACTTCTTTCCATAGAAGAAAAGCACTGTGAGGTTTTGTCCAGTTCTCCAAAGTGTGACTGTTCAGCTGACAGCGCACATATGTGCATGTCTATCCCCTATTTGCATATTTTAGCATAATTAAWTAATTATTTGACTTCTGCTACATCTAAATAGCTGATGTGTAACCAGGTAAATTTGGTATATTAACCTTTTCCTATGTGCCTTGGCCAGCAAAAGGACACTATTTTCTACAAACAAGTCCTGTTTTATGTGATGAGAGTACATGAACTCCCATGAACTAACTCTTCAGTTTTAGTAAGTGAGAGAGATCTTTTCTTACCAGTCTCTCAGTTTCGGTAAGGGGGGATACATTAGAAAGTATTAATATTAATTCAGTTCAACAGCAGGAATTATTTTTTGCATTTACTGTAAAGATTGCTACAAATCACATGAGGCAATAATCTATTGCTGAGTGGTAAATGCTGATTTTCCTTCACACAGCTGTGCTAGGAAGAATACATTAAAAACCCCACAAAACAAACCAATCCCAAATCAATCACCTGCCAGTGCCTTCCATTTTCATAGGTAAGTGCTAATGAGCATGGAAACATCTGTGAGACCTTGTTTAGCTTAATGATAGTCACACCTTCAGCACTGATAATGCTTCTGCCAGGTAAGCCTGCACAGCTCAGTCATCAAACCAACTTCAGGGACATGTTCCTTTATCTTCTTGTGTGTCCTACATCCCATGTCTGCCTGTTCCATCAGAAAAAGGGGTTGGTAAATTTTGAACATTAAGGCAACAGCTTCACAGAGCCCAGGGCTGTGATAGCAATCTCCTAAGAGCTGTTGCTGCACAAAAGGACTGCAGGAAAGTATTTGATTTTAAAGTATTTACAGCAAGGSAGCTGTAAATAGCCAGGAGTTTAAAAGTTCCAGTTATATATGGGATATAAGCCATCCTCTTGGGATACTTCTTGTGCCCTCTGYGTTCATTGTAGATTTTTATAGCACTTTTAACAAGGGGGAGAAGTTCTTCCCTTGATTGTTGTCAGGAATTTGGAGCAAAGAGCCTCTTGGGTCCACCTCACCTTCTGGTGCTGGGGCAGAGGGAACCCGGCTCCTCCAGCACTCCACAGTGTGATAGATAAAAGCCTCTCCACAGTTTTTGGGGAGGAGAACCAGTCTCCTGTTTCATCCTTGCCTTTCTCACTTACCTTTAGTGGTGAAGTCACATCGGCACTTCTCCTCAACCGAGCTGTGAGGGAAGTTGGATGCTGATTTTTTTTAATTTGATTTTTTTTGTGGGTGGGATGGGGAGTGGGGGGAAGCAGCCCTGTGTGTTCCCATGCCAGTCCCACCTGCCTGCCTGRGAGCTTGGGCACAGCCTATTCCTTGCTCACACAAGGCTCCAGAAGGTGATCAAACCCTTGCTGGTGCCTTGGGAGCTGTTACAATCACAGTGACCTTGGACCCTTCCAGGGATGGGGCAGCCACAGCTGCTCTRGGCAACCTGTGCCAGGGCCTCMCCRYCCTCACAGGGAAGGATTTCTTCCTAATATCCAGTCTAAACCTCCTCTCTGTCAGTCTGAAGCCWTTCCTCCTTGTCCTATCATTMCAGTTCCCRATGAAGATCCTTCTCCAGCTGCCCTGTCCCCTTCAGCTAGGGAAGGTGGTGTGAGGTGTCCACACACAAAGCTTGCCTTCTCCAGGGTGAACRGCCCCAACTTTCTCACTCTCTCTCCATAGGGAAGGTGCTCCAGTGACTTTCTGGACAGCTGTTCCATTCAAGCCTCTGTTGGAAGGATGGAACTGAAATGAAGGTTATTTGGAGACCCTGGTGGTGGGAGTCTGGGTGCTGTGCCGTGGTGTGGGGGTGCTGGGCTGGTCAGAGCAGAGCCCCGGGGAGCATGGGGGGTTTTCCTCGCCACAGCACAGGCACTGGGAACACTGGGAATGCTGTGGCAGCCTTGGAGCTGCAGGGCTGCGAGCCATCCCACACCCAGTGTCAGCCTGCTGTGCCAGCTGGGCTGTTTACACTCACTCCCTTTGCAGCAGCAAAGGCTGAAAATATTTCCCATAATTTSTGTTTGCTGTTCTCCGCAGAAGAGTCATGATTTATTTTTACAGTAACCTCACAGTTTGAAAAGGCACCTTCCTGTTTGTGTCCTGTTTGTCCCTGCAGTGGCAGAGGGATACGTGCCCTCCCAGCTTGCAGAGAACAGGAGGTGGGATTCGGGAGAAATGCTCCCTCTGGAAATCTCTGCTGATTCATTTAGCTAATGGCTCASGAAGAAAAGCCCTTTGTGCACTGATGGCTGAGCAGCAGCCAATGTATCATAAAGCAAAAGTCATTGCCTTTTTTTTTTTTTCAAATTAGGCTCCCCACCCTGCYAGTGCTGCTTTTCTGAGTCATTCCGCTGATTTTAAACACTGTTTTAARCTCTCTCTGCACAAACGGAGGAAATGGAAAGGGATTCCCCATCTCCCTGCCCCTCTATAGGCAAGGCTTGCCCTGCGGTGCCGAACTGCTCCCAAGGGAGGGCCTCTGCATGGGGAAAGAGTGAGTAACTGAAGGAATATRCATCTCTCTACTATGACTAAGAAGCACTGGATAAAGGTGGAAAAGTGAGGGTGAAGGGGGCATCACATGGCTGCTCATAGAGGCTACAAATTAGGAGTGCAGGAATAGGTTTAGTTCCTCTCTGATGATTCCTTGTGCAATGAAAGAGTTTCTGCCTCAAGGCTGAGCTACACGGAGCCTCCCTGGGTGGCTGGGCAGGACACACAGCCTGGAGTGAACTGGGAARGGCAGTGCCAGCAGCTCAGGGAGTGCTCCTGCCCCTCTGCCCAGCCCTGTGAGGCACATCTGGAGAGCTGTGTCCAGTCCTGGGCTCCTCAGGACAGGAGGGACAGGGAGCTCCYGGAGCGGGGCCAGCGGGGGCTGCGGAGATGATTCAGGGCCTGGAGCATCTGTGCCAGGGAAAGGCTGAGGGAGCTGGGGCTGTTCAGCCTCGAGAGGAGCCCCAGCTGAGAGGGGCCCTGAGCCCTGTGTGTCCCTGTGTGCAGGGAGGGCTCCCAGCAGGGCCCAGGCTCTGCTCCGGGGGGCCCAGCAATGGCCCCAGAGGGACGGGCAGGAACTGATGCCCAGGGGGTTCCACCYGGACAGGAGGAGGAACTTCTGCCCTGGGCAGTGACCGAGCACGGAACAGAGACCAGAGAGGGTGTGGAGTCTCCTCACTGGGGATATTCCARAGCCCTSTGGACACAATCCTGTGCTGTGAGCTCTGGGATGGCMCTGCTGGAGYRGGGGATTGGACCAGRTGTGACCCACTGTGGTCCCTTCCAGCCTCAGCCATGCTGGGATTCTGTGTAGGTGTGGGTGCAGACTCCAGGGCAAACACAGCGACATCGTTCCTCTGTTCGACTGTTGTGAACCAGAGGGTCTCCAGGAGCACCTCTGCCATGTGGAGAAAAAGGTGATTGCATCTGTGAAAAAACAGAACACAGAGGTGCTGCCCTCCAGGCCGGAGGAAGGTCTCCAAGTCCTAAAGAGATTTGAAGAATCCTTTTGCTGATTTTGGCAATGGCATTTTCAGCAGGCTTGGCTTTAGTGAAAGCTGTTTTTAGGAGTGTTTGCTCATGAGCCTGAGAGGGTTCCAGGCTGGTGGCAGAACTCCTCCCGTGGGCAAAACTCTCGGTAAATAAAGTGCTGGGCACAGCCCAGACCAACACCCTCCCTCCATCCTGCCCTAGTTCAGGGACTGGAAGCACAGGGGGRAAAAAAATAAGAGGAGCAGAAAGAGGAAGAAAAGAAGGAATTCCCTATTCTGCTCTGGCTCTGACTGTATAAGTGTGATGCTGCCGAATAAAAGACTAAAATAAGAGTTGTTTTTTTAACTTCTTGGATCTGCAAAACCTGGCCTAGCCAGGAGAAAATGAGGGAGGAACTCTGAGCCCACACAGCATCGACTACATTAAGCTCCTGCTTCAGGAGCACCGTTTGCCCTCTAAGGTATTTGCACAAAATTAGCTACAACATAGTTGCACCAGCATAAAAAGGAGCTGTTATCTGGAGAGGTACAGAGGCACGCGTGGAATTCTCTGGGACTTTTTTCCTGGCAATTGCATGCAAAATGAAAAATATCCTGCTTGGAACAGAGCTGGCAGGTATTAAACAAAACCCAGCACAGAGACTTTCCACAGAGCGGAGCTGATGTGCAAGCAGTTACAGGAAGTTACTTTTTAGAGGGTACAACAGCACTTAAAAAAAGGTAAATGTTTCACTTCAAAAAATGCAGAAAATTAGTCACTAATTCAAAAATTAGGAAAGGCTGCTATGAAGGTACAACTTTAATAAAAACCTATTATTCAGCCTCTTTTGTACCTATGCATATTTGATCTGGTAAGTAAAGACTATTTTTAGCTCAAGAAGCTCTGACTTGCTTCACATCTTTTTGGACCTGAAGCAGGACAACATCAATGTATCTTCATCACAAGAGTGCTCTTTCCTTGAATTCCTAGATTTGTTTCTTAGAGCCAAGTTCCTGCCAAAAGAGAAGCACAGATCTTATAGATCTTTATTGCAATGCATGTGCTCATTCCTCTTCATGCCAGCATCACCTGAGACTGCAATCTAAATTTCACTTGTGCTCTGCTTCTGGCTGGGCTTCTTTTTTGTTTGTTTGTTTTTGGTTTTTTTGGGTTTTTTGTGGTTTTTTGTTTTGTTTTGTTTTGTTGGTTTTGTTTGGATTTTAATTTTGGGGTTTTTTTGTTTTCTATGGAAAACAAAATGGAAAAGCTACAGTTCATGATGTGGAGTCATGCTGCCACATATTGACCACCAGAAGGCTGGAGTCTGATTTCATCATCTAAACTAAAGAACTACTTGCTGGACCCTGCTGTGCTGCCAGCGTTTCAAGATGGGAGAGCCCTGTACATATTTTATTTTGTCTGACTTCCTGTATGCCCAAGCCATTACAGTTTCTCCCAAATATTACCTGTTCCTGTCATTCCTCTCAACTTGCTGTTTTCCCTCACCTTTATCCTCATATCTATGCTCTACATTTGTGCTCTCTACCCTGTTTCTAGCAGTGACTCTTTCTTAGTTTTTCTCTGTCCTTTACTTTCCAAGCCACTCCCTTCAGCTTCTTTTCCCCTGAGGTAAGAATCACCTTGTTCCCAGCACATCCTGCTCCAGGTCCCAGCACAGAACACCTGAGAGAAGCTGCTCCCAGCAAACAGAAGGAATAATGCACTGTTTTATTTTAAAATGTTGCCAGAAAGTGGAGCAGGAGWAGAAGGAGAATGTTTTAAAACTTGCTACATCCATTCTGTTGGTGTTTCACAAGCCTGGGGTTGGCAAAGGAAAATCTGTGTGAATCCAAATGAAACCAGCAAATCCACAGGGAGTTGTCCCAGGGCAGGGGTCTATTTCCAGGTGTGCCAGAGAGACTGGCATCTCAGGATACGTATCAGTATCCTGGCTGCRTGTTGGGCTGTGCCAGGTCAGGCTGTAGCTCATCTTGGTGTCTCTCCAGAAGGGTACATGTGGGTGTGCCCCCACGTGAAGCTGAGGGCAGAGGTGTGCAGGGCATMTGGGTGAACCAGAGCCTTGTGGAAAAGGAAAAAAAGCCTGGTCTCCTCCACTGACTGTACATGGAGAAGGAATTTGGGTGCTCGTGTAGAGAGATGGGAGAGTGGGATGGTGACTTGCATTCCATGCAAGTGAAGGCAGTGAAGGGGCTCCTGGGGGAATCTGCTCCAGAAAAAGGCCCTTCCTCCTGCCATCTCCTTGAGAAAATTTGCCACGAGCACCTACACTACATCCCATCCTCCAGGCACACCCATAGTTGTCCACAAGCATCTGGAAACACCTTCCCACACAGAGAGACCTTCCCAGGGAGGCAGGTGAGGTCACCTCCTCCTGGGGGCAAGCCTGAGGCAAGAGCCACCCAACTCAGCTCTGACCATGCTCAGGAAATTTGTTTTGCATTAGGGAACAGCTCCTGTTCCCAGGCAAAGCCTGATGACTATCTGCACATTCCAGGGCCCTGGGGGCTGAGTGYAGGTGAACCTCTTGAGCTTTGCCTTGTTAGTGCCAAGGACAAGCTTGGGTGCCCAGGTATTTTGGTGACTCTTCCCCTCCTGGTCTATCAGGACTGTCTGGAGGAAGGTGTCTCCTAGAAGCTCACACTTCTGTGATTTTTTCTTTCCAAAAAGTGATAGCAAATAGCAAAAGGCAGAAACCATCCCAATTTAAATGGCTGTTTGTTTTTTTTTTAAGCACAGGCAAACCAACACTTGTCTGCTAAAATAAGTTCTGGCAATAACCAGAGATACTTCAGCACATACAAAAAAATCCACTCAACTTGAGGAAGGCAGCACAGAAAGTCTTAGCCCAGACATTTGAACTCTGGCAACAATGAGGTGCTGATAAGAGAGTCCAATCACAGAAACCATGGAGGAACGGCTAGGACCAGCTGCAGGGCTAATTTTACAGAAAAATGTGACCTTACACTGTAAAACAAACCACTTACAGAAGGAAAACCTAAACTGTTTAAAAGAAATATTCCCCAGGAGGGAGATGGGAGCTTTGCCAGCAGGCCCAAGGGAGGAGATGCCATCAGCAGTGAGCAAGGGACTCGCTGTTCTGGGAAGGGATGTGGCCACTTGTGTCCACAGGGCTGGAAAAACAGAGGTGGCAGCTCACGAGGTGCACAGACAGGCTCAGGAAAGGGAACTGATGGGAGCAAAAATCAGCTTTTCCTAATTGCAGTGCCAAGCCAAGGGTGGAGCAARGATGACCCTCACAAAGAGGAGCAGCTCACTCTGTGAAGGGAACTTTGGCACTCTGGGGTTTGCAGTCCTTAATGGGAACAACCTGCCAAGTGGTGTTTGCTAGTTGCTCAGCTTTCCTGCCCCATTTTTACCTTCAGTTTTGTTTCTTTTTCCACAATAAAATCCTGGAAGTGGACTGGACACTATCCCTCACCAAGCCATAAAACACCAAAGGAACTGTGTGTTTTTTTCCACTGATAAAATTCTTCTGACCCTGGCTACTAATGGRTCACTGTGCAATGATGACAGCAACAGCATCCTGGGCTGCATTAACACAGTCAGGCTACAGGGATTGTCCAGCTTGGGAAAGAGGGGGTTTTGGGGGGAGGGGGCTCATGGCAGCTTTCCAGTAGCTGTGAGGAGACGGCCAAAAAAGCCAGGCTGCTCACCACAGTGAGAAAACAGGTACAGGCTAAAACTGGAGAAGTACAAACTCCCAAAGAGAAACTCTCTCRTCAGAACACCAGCACAGCAGAGAACCAGGAGACTGTGCAGTTTCCAGCCTTGGAGGTTTTCAAGACTGGGTTAAGTGAAGTCCTGAGTAACCTGCTCTGATCTCATGGCTGACTTTGCTATGAACARTAGGTTGGACCTCCTGAGGTCCTTCCCAAATTGAGCTCTTCTGTGATCCTGTGATCCTAATTATCTGTAGATTCACTGGCCACAAACCCTGGAGATTTTTACAGCTTCTGTTGTAAAAATTAACACATGCAGTGTGATTCTTTTTGCCTCTCCAGGAAAAGACCTCACTCATTCACCTCACACACTTTCCATTTAAAAAATGATTTGCCCAGTCAGGAGGGGGATAATTGACTCATCTATTTAAACMCTATTTTCCACTCTGGCTTCTTTTCAAAAGCACTTTTGATGTGCACACCATGCACAAACCTTCAGCTCAGCACTGAGGACAAAAGCTGCAGCCACAGACTCTGCATGAGGGGAAGAAGTCCCTTTCCATGCCTCACATAATGGCTGAATGTTTATAGGTCTTCCAGGAAAATTTTAAAAAGAAGAACAGGAGTAAAGCTACAATGAAAATAATTTTATTTACTTGATGGTCTGGTGATGTTAATGATTGAGGATTTACAAATCACAATGACCCCATGCTACAAAGGAGCCATCCTGTAAGGGCAGAATTTTCTGGTATTAAAAATCAGGATAAACAGCTGCCCCTCAAACTCACTGTGCAAATAAAACCATTTCCCACACGTGGAGCAGCCACCCCATCCCATGGCACAGCACAGCAGCGTGGTTTCTACCTGAAAACAGCAGCAAACCCCTTGGCACCCCTGATTTTTCTGMCTTTACCCCCATGCACAATAAAGTCACAGAGAGCTGGAAAGGACTGGCTAATCCCCCAAAAGAAGAGGCAAAATGGGAACTTTTCTGAACCTTTCCCATCTGTTTGTGCTTACACCGTGCAAGTGGCCCAAGCCATGAACCATGACTTGCTGACCTCTGGTCCCATCCCACCTCTGCCTCTGTTGTGATGCTGGGACATCACCTGAGCTACAGAGATGCCCAAGCCCCTGCTGAGAATTCACTCTGCCCTGCATCTCCACTGCCAGGATATGCAAAGCTGTTCCTTTTAATGACAGACCTTCAGCAGAGGTGAGCCAAGGAAAGAGCTGGTGAGTGCTCTGCCCCACCTCTCCACAAGCAGGGGCGATGCCAAAGCTGAAAAACCTGTCCTGTGGGGCAGCTTCTCCAGCTCTCCTCCTCCCACGGAGCAGCAGCTGGAGATGCCAGCTCCTTTCACCCAGCAGGACCTGCCCTGTTGGTTGTGGAAAGGTAGTGCTGGTGAGACAGAGCAGGAGTGCAGTGCCCAGTGCGTGGCAAGGCAAAGCCTGAAGGCCAGCATTAGAACAAGGCATAAAAGGTCAGTTCTCAGCCCCAGCCTGAATTTCTATTGATCCCAAAATCGGCAGCGAGAGAAGAGAAGCATTCAGCAGGCCATGAATGGCTGCCTTGTGGATTCATTTTGTGGGAGCCACACATGTGGAAGCCTGTGTCCAGCAGTGGAAAAAATCTCACTAAACTATTTCTGTCACTGCCAGCAGAGTCTGGCTAAYGTCTAGATGTTCTAGGTTCAGTTAAAAGTGACTTTTGATAGGGTTCAAGGTCCTCACTGCTGGCAGTTCAAATTAGGTCATTTCCTGAGAGCTGCCAAGAGGCAGAAACTGAAGAGGTGGCTATTTTATAATCATAATTATACAGTGGCCATAGGCATAAACCACCCCCTAAATATAGAAACCCAACAAAACCCAGCTGGGGCTGCGCTTGTGCTCTGCATCTCTCACSCAGGGAACAGAGGCCCTGGTCAGCCTGGGACATCCCTCATGGGACTCCCAGGCTCTTCCAGGTTGCTCTCAGGTTGAAAAAGATGGGAGCAGCTGGAGGGAGCCTCGGCACTGCATCCATCACCACCAGCAGCTGGAGGCTGGCTGAGCACCTCCCTGCAAGTGCCTGCAAAGGAACAGGGCAGGGCTCAGCCTCCACTTCATGGCACATCCCCCACTCATATTTAGCACTGGAATTTTGGACCCCACTGCATTTTTTCCCCCCTACTCCTCCCTCAGGACAATTGCTAKAAGCCCACCTTCTGCAAGGCTTGCTCAGACCTGGAGAGCCATTTGAAGAAAAAACAGTGGAGAAGTAGAGGCAGTTCATAAAATACTGTCTTAAAGAGCTTGCTCCTGTTTTCTCTTGGTGGGTGGAGAGGGATAAGTACGGTCCTGACTGGGAGAGCCTGTCAAAATAAAGCCAGGCTTTTCTGTCTACTGGAGCAATTTCTTTAGAAGCTCTTATGGAAATCACCCTGCAGGTAAAAACATCCTCCCTTCCTTCAAACACATCTCCACACCCACTATGAGTAAGACTCTTAACTGCTGAAATATAGGGATTTACATTTTTGAAGTGAATGGGGGCATAGGATTTATTCCAATCCTCCCAATGTGTTGGACTCACCCCTTCCCACTGTAGCCAGCTGCTTCCCATAATACTCTTTCCCCGCTTCATGACCCCACTGTAATTTTTTTCCCTGCACTCAGTTATGGTGCTTATATGCTAGACTGTTGTAAAACAACAACGTGCTGTACCACAAACGACTTTTCCAGCTCCACTGTGAAGGAAGAAGACATTTCCCAGCAATAAACCCTGTTCCCCTGGAAAACCAGGCTCTCCCTCCCTTGATACACCTTCTTCCCAGAGCTAACCACACAGCTAGCTTGAGATTCCTTCCATTCCTGAGGCAGGCTAGCTCCAGTTTTCCAAAGTCAGTCTAAAAATCTTTCTTTTGGCAAACTTACCTTGTAGATGAGCAAATCCTGCCTTCCTTAGGACATCACTGCTAAGTCTTTCCCCTTAGTMAAACACTTTCTTAAGCTTGTAATAGGCTGTTTCCTGATAAAAATTCCCATATTCTGTATGTGCTCTGTTACAACTCTGCCCTTGTTTTCCTCACAGCAGCCCAGGAGCACAGCTGAGAGCCACCACAGAGCAAATTCCATCCCTGGAAGCATTCAAGGCAAGGGTAGATGGGGCTCTGAGCAATCTGGGATAGTGGAAGGTGTTCCGGTCCATGGCAGGGGGTTTGGAATGAGATGACATTTAATGCCCCTTCCACAATAGACCATTCTGTAATTCTATGATCTAACAGTCTTACAGCAGTGTTTTATGTTAGCCCCTAACAGGACTTAGATTACCCGTTACCATTTCTTCTGCCATCCAAATCCAAGAAAATATCTAGACCAGGACTGCTCTGATCCCACAGCTCTTTGCTATCCACAAGCAGCTTCCATAGATATAGAATATATAGTGTCACATCTGGGCATAAAACACAGCTATTTTAAGCAAATTTACAACAAAGAATCAGCAGCACCTGTGTGTAAAAAAATCTGCATCTCTTTGGAAATCAAGATGCTTAAGCYCCTTTTCCTCTCTGGAGTGCTTCTCACATACCAGGCAGGCTTTACAGTTTTAGCATAGCTGCTACAGATCCAGAAGGATGGCATAGAAAAGGCAAAGTGTTTATTTTGTGTTTTCCTTCGTACCATCCTTTCCTCCCAATTGACATCCCATCTCTAGGATAATTTTCCTCATGCTTTTTTGACAGCATCCATACTTGCTTCTCTGCTGACCCTCTGTGTTTGGGCAGCCATATTCCTATCAAGGAATTCCTTCCCTCCCTCCCTCCACAAGTATTTGACCAGTGTCAGTCACTCCTGCCACACCTCTGACATTGTCCTAAACAGTATTTCCCCTTCAGTGTTGTAAACCCCGTTCATGTTTTCCAGAACAATCTATTTGTTATCCCTTTTGCCTCTCTGCATTACCTCACAARTCACATTCTGCCCTAACTCAAAGACAGGAACTTGCTCCCTGCTTGGACAGTCAGTGCCACGCACTCCATTTTTTAGGGTTGCCATTGCTTTGAACCCAATTCTTCAGGAAATCCCATCACAACTGCTACCAGTACAGTGAAACTTGAAATGTAACTCATCAATATCCCTTACTGAAATAGTACTCATTCCAGATGAGCCTGCAGGTCTTAGGCTGAGTGCAACCAGGTTTTGCATCCGTAGTTCATGTTCTTGCTAAAAGGAAAGTAACACTTGAGTAATAAATATCAGCTCTTTCCTCTCTGGTAAATTAAGACTTATCTGCTGAGTCCTCAGAAAACACCAACCTACATGTACTGGATGTTCAAAATAAAGGAAAAAGATTGGGCCATAGGGCTTTAAAAAACACATGTGGATGAGGGCAGGTAATAGAGGCAGAGCGTGGCATAAACACAGTGGGTAAGGCAGCAGCATTGCAAGCTAAACTCCCAGGAAACCCCTCTCCAGCTTCTGTGGAACACTGGAACAGCRGCAGGTATTCCATTCTGGATCTTCAGCTGGATGCCAGTTCAAAAGCTGCCTCTGCAGCCACCACCCAAACCTCACAATCTGAGGTGCTGAGGCCTAAGTTGAGTTCTCCTCCCCCCAGTTACAACACTGGATTTTCCTGGACTGTGCCAAAAGCTGCTAGACTACAGCCATGTTGGATRTTGACAACCTGAACACATATGCACCAGCATCAGAAAGAGTGGCCAGGACCAGGGCAGTGACAGTCCCTCTGTACTCAGCCCTGGTAAGACAGCACCTCAAATCCCATGTCAGATTTGGGCCCCTCGATTCAATGAAGACATTGAGGTGCCAGGTTCATTCTCATGCCCAGAATTACACAGCTGACTATTTCTCAGTTCTTCAAGAGCTCGAGGGGGACATGGCTGCTCTCAAATTCCCAGGAGATTAGAGCTCTCCCTGCAAGCTGTTATCTACAGCCACAGAAGCAAATTAGATSAACTCCTTTCTGGAGTCACTTCAGTCTCTGCAAGACACACAAAAGCATSATTACCATTGGACTTTTTTTAAATCACTTTTTTTTTTTAAGAAGGCCYATGAACACAGAACAGTGCAACGCGTTACAGAGGAGAGCTGCATGGTTCCCTTAGAYAAGTGACAGTGGGTAACACAAAAGTGACAATACATTCATGCATCAGCCAGAGCCTGACACCCACCAACWCTGGTATTTCTCATAATAAACACCAACCACCTTGCAGGAGAAAATGGGGAACAAGCAAGGACTACCCAGAGGACAAAGACCAGAAGCTTCCAGGAACACAGATGAGATTGTACAGTAAGGGAGCATCAGTACAGGAACAGCACATCAACTTGCTGGTAAGTCCATAGGCAGCCCCCACCAGATGGTATTTTAGAGACAAAAAAAAAAAAAAAAAAAATCACTTAAAAGGCCACTTAAGAGTAGAAACATAGGACAACTTGATAATTCTTTAGGCTAAGGGTTCCACACTGGTGTCTCTATTCTCTCCCATATCCATATTTAAACTGAAACAGGACAGCCACAACTCTGCAACTGCAGAGCTGGACCATAACTTCTCATGTAACTTAGTTTATTCCACTTGGAAACCTGAGATTTGGCACACRTGTTGTAAGCCCTTGAGACTGCACCTCGCTGGCTTTGGAGAATCAAAGCCCCAAGCCAGCCAGTGAAAAAATCCTGAGCATACACTAGGGAACGTGCCCTGCCAAGGGCCCAAGGCCATGCCAGCTGCCAGGGGACAGTCGGGCCAGCAGACAGGGAGATGTCAGAAAGCCATGCTGGTCCCAGGGCAGAGCCCAGCCTGGCTGCATCAASCTACCACTGCCTGCACATCACCTGTGTGACAGCCAGCCTTTCACTATCCCTGGCGGGTGGCAAAGTGTTATAGCAGTGACATTTCAGGAATGCATTTAAGACATGCTTTTGTTCACTCACCAGGGAAAGAGGAATGAGTACACCTTCCCTGCCATGTCCTGACAGAATCTCCCATTCCCTTTCAAACATGGCACTGGCATAGGAGTTATTTCCTGCTTCATACCAAAAACACTTAACATGTTAGGCAACTTCACCTCCTTGCTATGCATCACGCAGTAGGATTAATCAATATAGCAACATCTCCTCTCCCCCACAAACAATACATCTTACTCTTTATTAGTATCAAATTGYCTCCAACATAAATTACATCCAAATTATGTAAGTTTCAAGAAAGTCAGATATTTTATGTACAATATTTGTCTTGAGTCAGATAAACCTTTATCATTTTAACCTGTAACATAAAAAGCAAAACTACATCAGTACCAAATAAAGCATTAAAAAGGTAACAAATATATAACATTTTAGAAATGCTCTCAGAAGGCTAAAGTTAATGACGAGGATTTTTATAGTGCAGGAATCTTGGGTTTGTAGCTCTTAGACCATCTCTCTTTCCCTGCGGATGGCACAGCACAGAATCATACTGAATATCATGCCAACAATCTGGAAAGAAAGCAAATGGATTAGCAATCAAAAAACCAAAGCATGTGCTTTTATCAGCACAAGGACAAACACAGCTGCTCTTCCCAGCCCAGAGGCCACATTTATTCTGTGTTTTTACAGTTTACTCTGCAGTCCCTGTCCCACCATCCCCCAAGTTCATTCCCAGGAATCCCATTCACCTCAATACTTCAAACAGATCACAGAATATGTCAAGTTGGAAGGGACCCACAAGGATCTTTGAGTCCAACTCCTGGCCCTGCACARCACCAGCAGCYATAAACCACTGCCATATCTCCTAAGAAATCTCTGATCATCCCTTCATGTGCTTTTCTCCAGCAAAGTCAAACAAAAAAGTGCAAGTTTTCTTAGCAGCACTGTAATTTCAGCTCTCTGGCAGAGCCTATAATTGTTATAAAGGAAAGAATTCCCAAGAAATATTAGGATTAAAATGCAGGCCAGCAACATACCAAGTACATCTTCACTCCATTTATACACACACACCACTGGTAAGATTTCACCACTGCTGAAAGTGCAAGGAGGCAGATCCTAATCCAAAGCAGAAGCAGGGARGCCTGAGACATCCCAGCCTCTGAACTGCCTCAGGGCTTTGCAGCACACACCCTGATCCTGCTGGGACTTGTCCTCAGTGGAATGGCCTCCTTGTGGGCTGCTGGGCTAGGCACTGTTCTACAAGACTTCTGCTGAGAGTATCCTCTGAGCACACAGCTACCCTCTAAATAATCTGGAAACTCACCATCATTACAGCAATGGCAAGGCCAACTGCTCCAATCACATTCAATTTGGATTTGAAGACATCATCAATAGCAGCAGGGCAGGACTGAAAAGGAACAGATTGTTCAGCAGTGTTTTACACAGACAAGGTTCAAGTGAAGACTCATCTTTTGAAAGTTGCTTTGATCTGGCCTATAGTTTCACATCCTTAAAGAGAGACAGGGATAGTCCCATACTATCTACCACTAAGAGTTGGTAGAAAAGTTTAAATCTACTCTTCAAGTATCTAAACCTTTTAACAGCACCTTGACTGAGAGGGGAATCCTGCTGTAATCTGAACCTGCAGTTTATTAGGCTTGGCTCATTGCAAGTGGCTGTCAGCACTTCAGATGCGGGTCATCRCTGGTAATCCCTTATCAAAATTGATTTAAAGCCACTCTTGATATTGCCAATAATCTTGCAGACACCTCATGAACCCACAGTGCATGGGAATAGCAGGATATCCTGGGCTAGGATCCATGCTGGGCTATAGGCAGATTCATAGAGGGGCCAGTTTAATGTTCCCAGGACAATGAATTACCATTGCAACTGAAAAAAAAAATATATATACATATGTAAGCACAGTCCTTTCCCCACAGGAGACACATGGCAGCCAATAAAAAGAACAAGGCACTTGGACTAGCTGCAAGGCTCTTAAAGGTTTACACCTCTGTAAAAGTCTCATCCCAATCTCTCTCCTGCTTGTTCCAGCAGCAAACATCAATGAGCTGCTGAAAGCTACTTTCTTCTCCTGCTGTTCCTTATCCAGTCTAGAAAGACYGAATCAAGGATTAAAGGGATATACTGGCAAGAATGAATCAGTTCAATCAAAATACCAGCACAGCACTGTTCCTTGGGGCACGCTCCATTACACCCCTTTGATCTTGAAGTCTATCCAGTGTTTTTCTATAACTGAGGTTAGGCATCACAAGATGAAGTCAACAGATGAAGCTAAAACACACGGCAGAATAAAAGCAAACAATAAAACCTGCATGCAGTCTCAGCTACTGCCATGTACTCTAGCTCAGACTGCGTGGATGGGATTAAAGRTACAGACTGAAGGGTCTCACGTGGGCAGGTATCTGAAGCTGTCAAGTGAAGTGAAAAAAACCCCAAATAATTAATTGAATTCTTCCGTGTTAAGAACCATAGGAGGACTCATACAAACAGTCTTGGAGAACAAAGTGAGAACACAGGATGGTTGTAAGGAAGAGGAATGGTTACGAACTACACAAGTTGTTTCTCCTGTTATTTGTGGCATACAGACACCTCTGCAGCAATATTCCAGCAGGGAAATCTAATTGAGAGAACTRCCTTCACAGTGACAAACTCACCACAAGAGGCTACCAATGCCTTAAATCCCTCTCCTTGTTCTGACTTGCTCCCACCACAAGCTCTACTGCTCTCTAACCAGGTGGGAGGTGACAGCTCCCAGGAAGCACCAGGAAGATGCAGTGAGGAGAACAGAGCTTTCAAGCATTGTGAARGTTTTTTTAAGGCAAAATTTTCATCTTCCACTGCCCATCCTGCCAGTGAGTCTGTGACGCAGACTGCACAGTTCCTGAGCAAGGTCAGATTTCCTGCTTGTTCCTTCCATGGTAACAGCGGGTTTGTTTTCCACAACCAGCCTGATTACAGACATAGACTGCCACACCAGTGTGACATGAGGGTTTCCCATGGACTGTGAGGATTTCCTAAAGTGTGTTTCTCATTCTACCCACTGAGTKATGGTGAATTAAGTCAAGTCTACCTTGATCATGAATGACTCAGACAGTGTCTTTGCCGGACAGGTGTCCATAAACTGCTGCTCCAGAGCTCCAGTAAGGCCACAGCAGTTCAGCTACAAGAGAAAACAAAAAAGAGACAGGTTAAATAATCCTTATTTTCACTCAGTGATCTGCTTAAAAAAATTATGTTAGTTTTTATTACAGACCAAGTCCTGCCAATGTGACTGCTATAAAATTTAATTTTAAAAAAAAGCCTTTATCACATTAAAGAATAAGGTTCTGAAAGGAAGAGCCAGATCTTATTAAGTACACACATAAAATCATTCTGGTGACAGCTCATGCTCCTTACAGACACAAAGCTGAGCCCCTCACAACCATGCAGGTGAACATACTAGGGTGCCACTAGCTCAGCAGCACAGATACAGGGTTTCCCAGCCTGCTGCTGAGTTCTAGAAAAACAAGAACTTGGTCTAGGCACTTCAGAGGGACAAAAAAGGCATCCTGAATTCACTTATACTACACAAAAACATCTCTATTTGTTACAAATACTCCATTGGTTTCTTCTAGCTACAGTTGTACAGAGGACTGGGTGACAGGACAACAGTGTGAAGCAGCTKTGTTAGTGTCCAGTTTAAGCACAACCATATACTTACAGCAAGYTGAAATGCTTTCAGGGTGTCTCTGGCATTTGGTTGAGTTCTCTTTCTATAGGTGTCCATGTAGAACTCCTTTAACTCATCAATAATCTAAAGAAAAGCAAAGAGTTGTGTATTAATGGTGTACTAGTGTTGTACCTTATTTTAATTATGGAAAACTTGCTTTCAGCAAGGTTTTTGGTCATCAAAAATTCTGCAGCCCACAATACCCATTGTTCTGCCACATACAAATAGAGGGKGAGAAGAGAGGGTGGACAGAAAGCTCACCTGTTTCAGGTGAAAAAAAACTGTACACTCACTGTAAAAGCCACACCTGAACAGGTAAGACTTTCCCCTTTCAAATCTCTGAGCTTCTAAGAGGAGTCAGAACCAAGTCTTTGCCCACTGGCTGCCCAAAAACATTTCCCATTCTACGGTACCCCAGAAGTTTGTGCATCGTATAACTCAAGCAGAAAAGCAACCCTAGTCACCAAGCATCTGATTTTGAAACAAGACAGAATCCTGACTGCTTGGGAGGGACAAGCCATGTCAGTCACGCTTCAGGTGCAGAAACATTCAGCCCTGAGTGGTAAAGCTCAGCCAGCCTGCTTCACATCACAGCTCAGCCAGGTACTGTCTGGAAGGCACCCCTAGCCTCGTGGATTCTGGTTTCCCTGCTACAGTCTCATTTTAAAATATCAGTTAGATTTCTTGTGTTATTTCGCTTGAATCAGCCTTTTTCCTCTCCCCCAAATTCCCTAGGTAATAAGGATTTGACTTGTACTGGTAGAGATGTCAGCAAATTGGTGACTGTGGGCACATCCATAGAATCACAGAGTGCTTGGGGTGAGCAAGGAGCTTTCAAGACCACAGAATCCCTGSCCCCCCTGCCATGGGCAGGGACAACTTCCACCAGACCAGGATGCTCAGAGCRCTGTCCAACCTGGCCTTGAACATTTCCAGGGATGGGGMATCCACAGCTTCCCTGGGAAACCTGTTCCAGCATTCCACCACTTCAACTTTTAAGAGCAACCTACCTTTTCTTTATTTGAAAATCCCCAGATCCCAGCAGCGATTTCAAGGGCAAAAATCACAAAAAGGAAGAAGAAGAACTAGAAAAGAAAAAGCACACTATTAATGAAGATCACAGCACCACAAACCAGCATCACACACATACAGTTMAAGTTTGTCCAGTCTTGTGGGAACTGTCACTCAACCAGGTTCCAGCTGGAGGTCTGAAACATTGGTAACACCAGGAAAAAGGACACCMTGCACTGGGTCAGCACTTCTTCCCAGGAGCGTCGGAAAATCTGGCAGTGCTCTCCAAGCACCAGTCCTGCTTTTTGATCAGTGCTAATTAAAGCCAATCATCTGTTAACTCCAACTTTGAAGTTGTCCAAGCCATTCAGACATCACAACAACTGAGAGCAATTTTTTACTTACTCTGGTTTGTCACTCCTGTTGCTTTAGGAGTCATTACTTAATTCCTAACTTGCTACCACTTCCCAGAGAGCAAATGGTCACTTCATTGTGTATCCCATAAAACAGAAATAAAAGTGTTCTGTCTCTCACTGACTATAAGACCCAAAACACCACTTATCATTTCAAAGCACTCTAAAGAGATATTCATAATTACAAAGGGCTAGAGGCATCATTTTGCAATAAATACTTGAATTTAAGTTCTCCTGTAACACAGAAGGGGAATTGTTCTTTCAGCGGCCATAGTAGTTGTCTTTTATTAACTAAGTCTTCTGGTTAACTGGATGAGTAGTTCTGCAAGTGCACAGATGTGCACAAACCCAGTAAGCTCTACTGGCCACTCCAGTCTGCAAACAATGAGGTTGCTCTCCAGTAATTGGCTTGCAGAGCAGTTGTCAACTAGAAGAGCTCATCCTGTGATTATGAACAGTAGAGCCTTGTTGTTTCAAGCATCAAATACCACAGTTGTGGCCTCAAAGATTAAAGACTGCACAACCTTCAGAGACCAGGATAAACTGTCTAGCAATGATAGCATTGGTCTTATCAACATTTCAGCTCTGTGTTCACAATACTCCCAGTCTTGACACTTCAGAATGTCAGACATTTCCAGCCTCTTGATGTCGTCCTGTGTTCAAATACAGCACAAATACTTGGATTTAAGACCAGAAATGTAAACCACATTTAACATTGTAGCATTATGTGGGTGACCACAAGTTTCAACACTGTGATTTTTCTGGATTCACAATCTGCCTACCTTGAMTTGCACAGTAGTATTTTCCTTCCTTTCTCATCATGCTGCTCAAAATTTGAGCACTCCCCAAACACTTACCAGGCCAAGCATACACTGAGATTCCTGTGATGCACCACAACATCCCAAGAAACCAACCAGCATCATAAGTGCACCAGCTCCAATCAGGATGTAAACACCTAGAGAGGAGGAAAACAAATATGCATACTCACTGAGACCTCAACAGCAAGGTATGAAATTATCTGCTCCACAATTAGGATTCATAGTTTTAGCCAAGATTCAAACTTCTTTACTGAGGTGTTCTAAGCAAAAAAAAAAAGGCGTCCCTAATTTTCAAAGCAAACGCATCTGTAAACTTGAGGGGAAATACAACATGGTGATAAATATTACCTATTATACCTTCAACTTATAAACAATGAAGATGTACCACTAATGCAGTTTCACAAGTTTTAAAAAATGGGCAGGATAAAGCCATACAAGGTAAGTTGTAAGGCACTTTTTAAAAAACTGGCTCAGAGCCAGAGTTATCAACTTCTCCTCAGGTGAAGACAGAGACAACTGGAATAGTGATTTATTAACAATTGAGAAATCCTGAAGCAGAGTGTCAGAGCTTGTAAACTATTCTGCCCAGAATTTAGATAATATGCCGAAGCAGAAAGARCAAACATTCCTGGGATAAAATATTCCATTTATGCCCAGTCCTCTGGCTCCTAAACTTGGGAACAACTAGCCTAAGCATCATAGCTGTGAACTGGAGAGAGCAGCAAGATGTGGCGAGCAAAAAAAAAAATCCCAAAGGATGGCAAGGAAGTATTACTGGGATGGTGAAACACCAAAGAATCAGCACAAAGCATGTGGCACAGGCAGACATTTCTACCAATAGGGACAAAAATACAGTTCAGAGATCCAATCAATACTAATTAAAGGAAGCCAGATGTAAGCATTTGCAAATTATATGTTCTAGAYGCAAACCAGTAAGATTAGCTGCCAAAATAAACATCTACTTGATGAAGCATTTGTAAGGGATTAAGCCTGACATTTCTTATCAGGAGGAAATTCTAATGTGGATTTTTTTACCTCAACTTAAGCTTTTCCCGTTTTGAAAAATTAGAATAAAAAGAGTCCATCAGTACCTCTTCTTTCAGCTTATTTTGACTTGTACAGAAAGCCTTTGAGGTAACTTGCTTTGTTAATTGCAGTCAGTTACTACTCCCAGAAAATTACATTAAAATAGCAATTCCTATTAAGCTTCTTTTTAAAACTCAGTTTAACATACAGAGAWTTCAAGCAGGTTTCACTGGCTGCATTCAGCCAGTAGCTTAAGCATCACACCATCAAATTTTTATGTTTTAGAAGGTGAAAGAGTCGTTTTAGACAGCCCAAAAYAAGACTTGTTAAATATTCAGCTCAACAGCCAAGTTTAGATTTCTGTTTCCCTTCCGAGGTCCAGTTAAAAGCATCTGGAAATYTTCCTGGCAGCTCCAAAAACCACTCAGTTTGCTAAGATGCCATCATACCAAGGGCAAAACACAAATTTTCTCACAAACAAGGTGTTTGCATGCCTGCAGCCTCTTCATGAACTCCAAGGAGTATCTCAATATTCCCAACTACAGTCTCTATGCCTTTCCTAACAGTATTCCCTGTAGGCTACCCTGGGGCTATGAGGCTGTAACACAAGTTGCACCTCCTTGAAGTGGCCCTTCAGATACTATTCTGGGAGTTGTCACAGGTTGTGAAGCCCAAGACAGGAGCCAATTTTTGGCAAGAAAAAGATAAAGCCATCCTTTAAAGACTTTAAAGATCACCTTTCTTCAAACAGGGACACTTTCCACTATCCCAGGTTGCTCAGAGCTCCATCCAACCTGGCCTTGGACCCTTCCAGGCATGGGGCAGCCACAGCTCCTCTGGGCAACCTGTGCAAGGGGCTCACCATCCTCACAGGGAACAATTTCTTCCCAATATCCCGTCTAAATCTCAACTCAGTGTGAAGCCATTCCCCCTTGTCCTGTCACTCCAGGCCCTTGTCARGAGTCTCGCTCCATCTTTCCTGTGGGCTCCCTTCAGGCACTGGAATACCACAACGAGGTCACCCCAAAGCCTTCTCTTTTCCAGGCCAAACAATCCCAATTCTCCCAGATTTTCCTCACTGCAGAGGTGCTCCAAGAGTTTGAGCACCTACAGGTGACAATAAACAAATTATGTGTGTTCCCACRCCCAAGCCTAAAAGCGACTCAAATTTCAGGTAAAATCAAATTCACTTAGGAGTTCCTATGACATTAAAATAAACTGAAAATATGCGTGCCCCCTAACTGATCATGTCACAAACATCTTCCACCTGGTCTAGCTAAAGCTACACTGATCCATGTTGGCTGGAATAATTCTCATACGGACCAAGATATCTAGCACTCTTCCCATTCAGTTCAGTATAAATTAGGAGACTTGGGCCTTTAAGGGTTAGACCATGTGTTCCTTCTGAGARATGAGGCATTAGAGTAGTGTTTTGGATAGATCAGGTTGGTCATTCTGGAGAAAAAATAGYAATTATTCATTTAGTTTAGCGTGAGACTTTGCTGACGCATACAGTGATGAGCATAAGGAATAAACATCCTCTGTGTCTACCAGGAGACCCTGGGATTACAAAATGTTTACTGACAGCAACCAAAGAGGAACTGCTCTGGGAAAAAGAATGAAGAGTCAAGAAACCATTCACATGACAGCACTGCTGTCTGCGCAAGAGTTCACAAGGGAAGCTGCCCCCAGCCACAGGAAGATGGCTCTCAAACCATTTAGAACTGCTTTGCCTTTTTACCCTTCAAGGAAGGCCAAGGGTTCTTTAGCAGCGTGGAAATCAGGGCATGAAAGTGTGACTTATCCCCTGGGCGATCCCCCAGCTCACCTGTGTAAAACTTTGTGTCATTGGATTCCAGCTCAAAAACGCTTTTGGTCTGTGAATCAAAGTGAAGCCATAGTCCAATTGCAAGAACTGCTGTCCCTGCAAGCTGCAAGAACAAGGAAGCTTTGTTAAATGATACCAACTAATCCACCCACCCTTGCATTAGTAACACCATCAGAAGCAAACACAGGATACAGCTTTTATTTAAAGAGGGGGTGACAAAGGACCAGCATAAAAGCATAGGGATACCAACACRCGAACCAAGTTCCAGACATGAGGCACCTTGTTGACAGATGCATTTACATAAATTACAYGCCACAGGAGAACAATGCCATTCTTGTTCCTTCCAGAAAATACCCAAGGTCTAGCCAAGTGTCAGTATTTCCACTGATCCTTCCATGCATTGTTTTATTCTGRGTGGCTGTAGTGACATTGCATGGCTTGGTGATCTTAAAGTGTCACTCAAGGAAGAGTGCCTTGTGAGGCCAGCTGAAAGTTTTCGCATATCAGACTGCTAAGAGTTCAGTGTACCACAGAAGGAGTTCAGGAAGAGTGCTCTTCTTGCAAAACAAGATAAAACCAAGCCATTAAGTGACCACACTGACAGGAAGAAGAAGAAGATACCAGCTGCAGAAATAGCTACAGTGCTGCTCTGGAACAATACAATCAAATTTTAGATAATATTCAGTTTTATTTCATTATCATCTCTGCCTGTGTGCCTCCAGGTTCCTTTTAACATTGGTGCCTGTGTTCTCAACAAGCCATTTTGTTGTATAAATTAACCTTGGATGAAACATCTGGCAAAAGGCATAGGAAGAATGTTGCAAGAGAAAGGGAATTGCACTCTGGTAAGGCCAACAGCAACAGTTTGCTTTGAACAGACTGAACACTCCCTTAAAAGAAAAAAATAGGGTTGAATGGCATGTAAAAAAAAAGAAAACAGTACAAAGTAGAAAGCTGGAGTGTGCTTCTCAGCTCTTCCTTTGAAGACAATTTAACTATTAAAGAAAGCTCTAGAAAAGTGAGATGAGGACAGAAATCCCCACTGCAGCAGACATTAAAAATTTAAACTTAACAGTGAGAAGTAAGTTTATAAAGTCTGGTGCTTTGGTCAGGCAAAGTATGCATGAAAAGCAAAAAAAAAACCCCAAAAATAAATCAAAACAAAAACAACCCAACAAAGCCTGATCTCTGACCAGAAGGTCCTCCTACAAGGAAACAACATCCTTGATTTGCCTCTTAAGAAACTGGAAAGTGTTCAATAATGTCAATTTTCAATGGGAACATGGACGGCATTCCCRTGGCAAGCACCCAAAGATACATCCTTTCCCACCAAGCCCACCTGAGAGGTGGAAGTGTTTCTGTTCAAAGACAGCCCCAGCTTTYCTAAACCAGCTTTTCTTGTAGGGCAGGAACCTGAGTCCCAGGCCTGCCTCCAAGAGGAGTTGCAGGGTTATAGCTGGGAAAACAGATCAAATGACAAAACCCGGAGAGCCAAACCCACCTAGAGGTTTCCAGATCCAAGGAAAAGGCTTTTGTTGGTGTCCCAGGGGCTTACTCCCAAAGCACACCTGCACACACCTCCTGCTTGCCTTGCTAGGGCTAYCCTGACAAGATGATTAAGTTATGGTGAAGCACCATGGTACGACACAGAATGTCACAACAGTATCATTATTTCAATTTCTTGTGCCACAGCTGCATCCTGAGGGAAGGGAGAGGTGAAAAGTGACACTAGCAGAGAGAAGGGCTGCTGCTCTACCTGCTCTCCTGGCTACTTCAAAAAGCCTTTGCAACCTCATCTCACTCCAGTGCCTCAGTTCAAACATCAGAAGGGCTTAATGATGGAAAAAAYTCATGCTCTGCTTCTAGACTGCTGTTGAAGTCACCCAGTATTTAATAATACTCTGCTTGAGACTCGCTTTACTGGGTCATCAGCTTTTATACAGATCCACATACACCATCATTACAAGAAACCTACAGCCTCTCCTTGCTTTGCCAGGAATTCACAAATTGCAAAGCCACAAGCCTGAACACCCAACTCTTCTTACCTACCAAATGTATTTGTGGCTTGACAAGCTCCAGTGTTTGAGTAGAGAGCTCTGCAAACAGAGCAGGGCACAGAAAAGGACTGTAAAACTAAAGAAACTCTTATGCCATACTGTAACCATGCAGATAATCTTAAATCCCCAGCAAAGGAGAAGGCTCARTTAATAACATCCAGAAACAAACAGGTTCGTTCACAATGGGCAGAGATGTACATACATAATACAGCTCCCTTCAAAACACAAATTTAACCCTTCCGTGGCACCACGCAGAGTCATGTGGCATCTTTTGTCCTTGGAAAAGTAGCCACTCTTTTGAAACGGTTAAAAAGATACCAGGGAGAAAAGAGACTTATGGGATCACGGAACAGTGCTAACACTTCATGCCAGTGAACTGCTGTGCAGCAGTGAAAAAATGGTAGAATTAAATAAAATGATAATTCTCTCCATGATGGACTAGAAAGAAAATGCTGCTCCTTCATGAAAGAGTAAGAGACTTTGTCTCAGTTTCTTAAGGAAAGCAGACTTTTATGCTCTCAGTTTGTGCTCTTCCTACCCACAGTGACCACTGAACTAAAAAAGGCAGTTTTAAAGCAGAGGGCAAGAAATTCAAAGCTTCAAGTTTCCATCAAAACAAGGACACAGCAACACCAGTCTCTGAGGAAAAGGCAAGCACAACCCCATGGGCACTTGGCAGCACCTCTGGCCAGTCTGGCACACCAGAGGCTGCAGAGCACTGTCACCTCCCTGCTCACTCATGCTATGCCAACAGGATGGGCAGCCGTGATGGGATGGTTTGGGAGCAATGATTTTCCCTTCCTGGGAAAGGGGTGCAAGCTCGCCCATCTTGGTTCATGGAAGCACATCACCATATAGCCTAAYTGTTGGGTATTTGTTTGGAAATCTAAGGGGATTCCCCATCTAACAGACTTGTTTTGTCATAGGAGCTGAGCAATACAGTGCCTGTTTCTATGTAGATCTATCCTATGCTGAAAGAGAAATTTAGCAGGAAAAAATGACACTGTATTCCTGAAAGTCACCCATTTTGTCTGGTTTCACACAAAGCAAAGAGACGGTTTATGTGCTAATCAGACAGGTAAGTCATATGTTTCTAYAGTGATAAGTACAGCAGAAGGAGCTCAGAAGACTGGGCTGGTTTTTTTACTCCAATCTAACCAAATAGTGAAGTTGAAGGGGTACTGCTCACTCACTATTTTGGAAAAGTTTGTGGCAGTGATTTTCCAGTAACAGTGTGTCCTGGCACAATTATGCTACTGACTTCCCTGTTCCAGCTAATCCCATTTCCTTGCTTTCCCTAACCACTACTCCTGGCTCATTCCTGCTCTATTTGGCTGTTCTATGGCTGCAACAAGGATAAAACTACCYGGTCACTCCACTCCATGGAGGCTTCTCTGAGCTTTTTTTTTCATCACAGGCAAACCTAGCCCYGCTTTGCCTCAAAGCTCATTCCTGCATGCAGCTTTCTGCCTTTCTGCCTGCAGCAACAGGAAAAACAGCTTTTTATGTCTGTCTGCCTTCTTACATAGCCCTGCAGCTTCTCTAGTGAGTCTTCTGTTCAGGACTTCCCTTTTCCCACCCATGCCACCCTACAGTGACAAGTGCCTGCTCCAAAGACAGCCCTTTCCACTGCTCTAGTATATCCCCCTTGCTTTGCTTTTGGGGACATTTAAGGATATGTCCCAGCCTTCTATGGGAGAAGAGGTAACTGAGAAAGGACCTGAACCAGTTAAGATACACCTGAGATGAGAAATAACCTGTGTATCCTGGAGGCAGGAGCCACATAGAACACTCTGCCTTCCTCCCCTCATCATCCCATCAGATTTAATGATAACGCCATAAACACACATTAAAACCTTGAGTTTTAAACAAAAAATAATTCAAATTTGGTTAACATATCCCACAGTAGCACAGCATATGACATTACTTGGGAAAGCTGGAAAGTTTATTTTGAATCTAACCACTACTTTGCAAGGACTATTTTGTTCAGTCCCTTCTGACYTTGTCACCCTCTGGATAATCCCCATAACAAGCACCCCACTACCCTACCTACACCTTAGAGCATCTTATCTTTCCACAGGCACAGGCAATCACCTCTCAGGAGCTCAAGGCCCAAACACTTACCAAGCCCTTAGATGGTTCTTTGTCTGTCCTGGCAGAGGAAGCCTTGGGAAGGGGACACCCTCCCTCAGCATCTGCCAGCCCTTTCCCCACTTCCACAGGGTGGAGGCAGGGATAGGGAAGAATCAGACATTTCAAGAAGAACGTATGATATGTGTCTCAAAGCCTGTAAAAAAAGCMTTTGCACAAGAAAACTGTGGGTTCTGCCATTTTGACATGTTCAAGCCAAGTTTAGATACAAATTCTACCAGGCATTACATCCAGCAGAACATAAGTGACTATGTCAAAATGAAGAAGTAAAAAAGAAATACTACTCTAAGTGTTGTCAGCTAAGCATTGTATCTAAGAGAACACTAATTTTTTCTTCAAGTAAGAAGATATGTCAGGCCCTACACTACTGTTCGATATGTTTACCCCAGAATGTGACAAGAGGACATCAAAAAAGCCACCATCTTCACTTCATAAACACTTGACCTTTTAGCTAAAATTCTGACTGCATAAGACAATTTATTTCTCACTGTGGTAGACTGAACTAACAAAGCCAGGACCAGATCTATAACATTGCAAAGTACGTGGAAAGAAATTGAGACCATTATAAGTAGTAATGCACCATTTGTGTCCTGTTACTTGCTGGTATTCTTAAGTAAAACCCCATAAACAGTAAGTACAGGTGAGGTTCAACATCACTCTAAACCCTCAATTACAGAATTAGCATTATCCACAACAGCCCAGGTTTTYAGAGTTCTGAAAAAGGTCCCCTAACACTTGTGCTACGTGTGCTTGCAGTTATGCAAGAAATTGCAGGCATTTTCAAACTCCTTTGGAAAAAACATGGATTGGAAAGAAAGCATTTTCTTTCTGYGTAGCTCAAGAACTTTGTGGCCTACATTAATGCCATAGCATTTATTGCAATAAAATGGTGCTCCAGTACAGTAGGGGCARCATTACAAAATTCCTGAACCACTGCCAAGACTAGGGCCCATTTCATACAAGTTCCTATTCAGAAGCCAGTCCACTATATTTGCAATTAGAATTGCAAATAGGAGTTAGGACTTCTAGAACTCTAAGTAGCTTCACTTCAGATTTCTCAAGGCAACATACTCTAATTCCATTTCTAACTTSAAAGCACTCACTGGAGTCAAAACACACTGAACTGAACTCAAGCAGTGCTAGATTCACACACTGTGTCCAGCAACTACATCAGAATTCATTACAGAAAGCAACTAATGTCTGGGGTTTTTCTATGTGCCKGCATATATACATACAAACAGATGCATATTTCCCTGTCTGCTCAAGCAAAGACCCTCTGAATTGCTACCAGCAGTTCTTGGTGCATAAAAGCAGCTGAAATTGTGGCCCAGAACAAAGTCACAGGTATCTTCAAGTTACAGAAGAGAAAGAGCTCTCCAGGCCTCATTTTATTCCTCTCACTTTAGCAGGCACTACCACAGAAAATGCATTTGTTCATAAAAGACATAATGCTCTGGTGAGTGGGAAGTCAGGACAACAGAGCTGCCCAACTGTGGAAAGGAGCAAGAAAACTCTTAAAACTTCAACCCGAACTCTGCCTCTACACTATAGCACTTCCTTGCCTCAAGTACATTAAACTATAATCAGCAGATGTCTTTGTATTCCATAAAATTCACAAGGGGAAAATCCAGCACTWCAGTTTAAGGAAACAAGCCCTTGCTTTTGCTCAGAAGCAGGAAGCCAGCAGGAGAACATGCAGGCACTTGCCTGGCATACTCCAAGCTGCTGAGGAGCCCAGTTTTATAGAGAAAACCAGGGCCAACAAGCCTGAGCAAACCCGGGAGTTAAGGAAGCACAGGTAAAGGCAGTCACTCATTACACAATTCAAGGCAATCCAGCATTGCTCACATCAAGGTTGGTCCAAGCCAACTTTGCGAAGACCACTCCACTGCTCATCAGGTTTAAAGCACTTARTGTGTTGATTTCACTGACTTCCTGCCAAGCTTAAGCCAGCGTTTTTCCTGACGGAAAAAAAATATTTCTTTAACTCTGTATCAGGCTGGACACCTCCCTCCCACACCCCAAATCCACCCCCAAACTTCTTTAATTAGAGAGCATACTGTCAGAGATGCCAGGGCCAGCACTGGCCACGCCAAGACAGCAGAGCTGTTGAGAAACCCAGGTGGGAGAACATCAGCCCCAGCAAGGGCAGCACAACAGCAGCCAGGAGACTGGTGCCTGCAGCAACACTTCATCCTAAAGGAAAACACAGCCATCCCTCATTCCCACACCTCTGAGAGGGGCCTGAACCCCACAACTTACTGATCCACACTTAACCTGACTTGTAGAAAACAGTCAAAAATGTTCCCTTCCTTCCATTTAGGCCACAAGCACATTTTAACCCAAACTGTGAAGTCCTAAAAGTTTCAAAGAACACAATGTAAGTGCCCAGCCTTCCCAGYTGGAAAATGGCCATCAGATCAATCAAGCACAAGATTCTCAGGAAGGGTTATGAGAACAGGGCAGACAGCAGCATGTCCCAGGACCAACCTAGTCTACATGTTTAGCACTCAAAAAGATACAGCATCTTGAGAGAAGAAAAATCAACAAAAGGCAGCTGATGCCCCTATCAGCCAGGTACCCCTTGACCAACATATTCCTCAACACCTGCTGAGGGAGAAAGCAYCACCACTGTCCCCCTCAAGTCACATTTTTCTTCTGAAAACATTCGATTYCCAGGCTTAATACCCCACAGCTCTTGTTCATTGCCTCTTTCAATAGTCAGACCCTACCTACTGACTGGACAATCATGATCCTAAAGATCTCTAACACATTTCCAGGCTGAAGAATCGCAACTTACAGCTGCAGATAGCAGAAACGCTCCTCTTCCTTCCCTTAACCTTACCAAGCTCTCCTATGACCCTCTCAAGGTAGGTAAATGACCAGAGCCACCTGCAGCACTGTGGGACCAGCATGCCATGGATTTAGGGAGCTTCTCACGCCATCGTCCATCTTCTCTTGGTCCTTCAYTTCTGAAGCTGGTTTTGCTCTGTTGATGCTGAGCACCCACCTGGTGCTTTTGTGAAGCCTCATAGATCCTCTTTTCCCAAGGCTTCACTGCTCTGTGGCAGAAGCTGCCCCTGAACAATTCAGCCCCTAACTCCTGGCAGATTGCTGCTGGTGCTTCCCACAGCAATTACTTGATGTCTGCCTTTGACAAGAGTCTCACCCTGCTGTGTCAGCACACAGACATCACCTCCATCACTGTGGATATGGAAATCAGCCAAGCACCCCAGCAGTACCTCCTGTGCTTCTCCAGGTGAGCTGGAACTGTACGGACCAGCACAGAGTTTGTGCCAGCACCACTGGCTCTCTCCACAACAGAAGAGCTGCACCTCATCCCAGCCCTGCCTCCACTCTGACAGCCATTTCATCCTTTCCAGTCCTTACTCCAGGACTGCCTGGTTTTAACAAGAGGCCTGAGATTTCCAGGAGACACTGAACAAGTGAGCCAACACCAACCAGTCCTTGCTCTCTCCAACATTCAGGCTTTTAAAGGCTTCAAGTCAGTGCTTCATGAAGTCTGACTTCCCCTTGCAGCAGCCAATGTCCCATCTCCACATGTACAGCAGCTTTTAAAGCATCTTCTCCTCTGCTTTTTCCMTATGCTTTGTATGTGCCACTCTCAATGCATCCCAGACTACCATAAAGCAATAACCCAGCCTCCAGTTTTCTGCATTCCAGCACCAAGATGGATGGTAAGCAGTGGGAGTTACCCACTCACCGCTCACTTAAGAGTTCTGAAGTGTTGTGACCTTGGAGAACTGTTAATCAAATATTTGCTGCTGTTTCACCTCCTTTGCATCAAGAGGTCAGTTGAAGCCTGTGCAGGATTCAGAGTAAAAGAGAGGCTATGGCACAGAACTTTGCCAAAATCTTCCCCAGTAAAATAAAGTCCTGCAAAATATCACTCCCAAAACTTTTATACCTGGAGCTGTTAATGCCTYGAAGGACTCCCTGAAAAACTCCCTTTTCCTCATATGTCTGAAGAGGAGTATGTTAGTTGGRTTTGGTTTTGCAAATCACTCCTAAAGCTTTCTTTTGGGTAACCTTATTGTATGCTTCTATTTGGCTCACCAGTATTTATGAACCTTTATCTCCTTCCTTTGGATACAGCTTGAACTCTKAGAGTTTCTCTTTTTAGTTCAATAACTTCCTATGCCTATCTGTTTGAGACTTTGTGCTTCCTCTTAACTCTTGTTAAAGCCTCTGGTGGAGGCCAATACATTCCACCTAACAAGGCATCCACAGATAGCTAGAGGTTTGCTGCAGAGTACTTAAATTCCTCACCTATCCTTCTAGGCAACTTATTCAAAAAGGGGCAGTTTTTCCTCACCTTACTTCTATTACTTCACAGACTTTTCACATCAGCAAAACCACAAGAAACATTAAAGCCTTTTTTCTTATTACAATGGTTCTTGTCCTCTAGTGCTGCCAGCCCCAGGASATCTTTCTTTTTACACTTTCAGTGTAGAACTAACCTGGGATACAGCTATTTTATTTCCCCACAGAGGACATGAGGTTCACTAACACCATAGCCCCYAAACTCCCCTTTAACAGTTTTTGGCAGGCCACAATCACATGTGGTGATCCCCAAGAGCCAAGGACCACTACAGCTGGTCTCACATACACTTACCTCTGGCTAACCCAAGATGCTTGCATTTTACCACCTCTTGGGGCCTCCAGACACTTCAAGGCCCATTTATCTCTTTTCTTTATTCTTTTTTTTGCCCCTTCTCTTTCCTACATGTTAGCTGCATTCTGCCAGCCTCAAGGAGGCCACTTGAAAAGGTGTTATCTCTCAGCTCTTCCAGGCAGCAGCCCCATCACTCAGCTCCACTCTTCTTCCCTCCACCCTGTCACCAGCTCGGTCCTGCACCCAAGAGCACCCAAAGGTACAAGTAAAACCTCAGACCTTTACTACCACGACACGTCTAAGCAACAGGTACAAGCTAAACTAAACAAAACCAAGCTCCCTATTCTGAGCCCTGGGCCGCAGACAACAAGGTGGTGATACTCAGGTTAAGAGCTTCTTTGAGGCAATGCCTTTGCCACAGGAAGCCTTTTTGTCCTGTAAAATACTCTGCAGAACGTCTGCAGCTTCGAAACAAACAAATAAACAAAACAAAAAATAAAAAAGAAACAACCTCAAAGCAAACCAGGAATACTTAAGTCTATTTCAACAAGAGGTTTAGAAACTCACTGACCAGAAATTTCAGGCAGCGCTTTGTTAGGCTTTTCCTTCTGATCAGTTCCAACCCTCCAAATGTGATACTCCCAGCACGCTGTCCTGGTGGGTCTCAGGTGGGCAGCATGAGCTTTTCTGGGTCAGGCTCTGCACAACTTCGCTCAATTGCAGCCCAACTCTGTTTTCTCAACCTCGCTGTAACCCATTTTGAAAGAGACACCCCAAGTATTTTAAAAATGAACAGTGCAACTTCCACTCATCCCACGGGCAAYGGCTGAGACGAACTTCAGTCGCAGCTTCTTCCCACAGCTCCAACTTGATCTCCAACTTCATTCCTCCACATCAGAGCCACACACGCACTTCTCCACCGYGCCAAACAGCCCAGGGAAAACCCAAATTTTTGAACCGCACGCTTCGCACTGGTCGATCAGGCACACAAGCAGCTGTACAGCGTATTTGTAACTCCTGTGGTACTTTTCCATGCAGGAGCCAGTGCTAAATCCAGGTGCCCACGCYCCGATTCCCTGAGAACAGCCCCAAGCTCCCAGCTCAGCCATGCTTTCGTACACTGCCTGGCCAAGAACCGCACCGGAGACGCGCTTTCAACTGGTGCCSGTCTGCTCCGAGAGATTAAACTCGAAGGGAAACCACAGTTTCTACCGAGGCTCCCAACACGAGGAGTTCACATACACGACAACCACAGGCAGCGACTTGCGAGGAACCGGCTCACCCCGGGCACAGCCCCGGCACCGGGAATGCCACTGGGGAGCACGACTCTTACACGGAGTTTTAGGGCGAGGACTGCATGTAGTGCAGGGGGATGGAGGGGTGGCTATCCGCAAACCCAGCACCCCTCCCCGCCTGCCTAGGCACTCAGCCCGCCTTACGRTAAAACCTGAAAAACGTGAAAAATAAAGCGGTGAGCACCCGGCACTCACCCCTCTGCTTCCGGGCAGCAGCAAGTGGGGCAAACGGCAAAAAACACGCACTAGAAAAGCGAACAAAACGCGGCTGCCGGCGCTTCCCCCCGCTCCCTTCCATCCCCGTCCCGCAGGATCCCCCCCGAGCAGCGCGGAGGGCACAGCCCGGGCCGCCTCACCCAGAAGATGAAGTTGAAGCCGAAGAGCAGGTACTTGATACACTTGGTGCCTCCTTTRACGGGCATGGTGGTGGCTGCCGGAGCGGGAACGAGCCTCCCGCCCTCCGACGCCGCTCCTTAAATGCGGCCCTGCCCGGGCGTCTCGGGGACTCCCCCGCCCGCCCCCGGGGCCGCCCCCGGCCGCGCCCCGCACCTGCGGCCGCCCCGCTCCGCCCCGAGGCCGGCCGGGCTCCCGGGGCTCCGGCGGGCTCTCCGGGCTCCGGCGGGCTCCCGGGGCTCCGGTGGTCTCCCAGGGCTCCGGCGGGCTTCCAGCGCTCCGGGGGCGCCACACTGGGCCGTGCCCGACCATKCTGGGGGCGCGGGGTGTCCCGGCCTGGAGGGGAATCGCCAGAATCTCGCTCCGGGCCCTGCAAGGCGAATCCCTAGCAATCCCACCCTGTGCCAGCAGTTCTGTCCAAACGCTCTGGTGCTCTGGCGGGGTCGGGGATGTGACCATTCCCTGGGAAGCCTGCACAGTGCCCCACCACCCTCTGGGGGAAAAACTTTGCCCTTTAATCTAGCCAATCCCCCCACCCCAACCCGATCTGCTCATGCATTGATCACCGAATCCTAAGGATTGGAAGGAATCTCTGGTGATAATCCATCCCGATCCCCCTAGCAAGGCAGAGTCCCCGAGAGCAGGTGACACAGRAATGYGTCCGGATGGGTTTGGAAAGTCTCCAGAGAGGGAGAATCCATGTTTTGCCTGGGCAGCTGTTCCTGGGCTTTGCTACCCTCAGCGTGWARAAGTTCTTCCTCATGTTGAGGTGAAACTTCTTGTTTTAGTTCATAGCCATTGCTTCTCATCGTATTGCTGGGCATCACCGAAAAAAGGCTGACACTGTACTCTTGACACCCCTTTGATATATTTATATGCATTAATGAGATCCATTTTCAGTCTTTTCCAACTAAACAAGCCCAGCTCCCACAATCCCTCCTTGTAAGAGAGACCTCCACAACCCTCATCACCTTTGTGGCCTCTGGTAGCCATTTAGTTTAACATAAATGCATCAGTCTACCTTAAATAGGTGTTTTCCCTTACAAGATGAACTTGCAGCATAGTTTAACTCCTTTAATCTTTCAAATACGTCTGTATGAAGTTATAAACATCCATCTAGAAAAATAAGGCAGGATAAGTTTCAGCCCACCAGCTGATCCATGGTAACTGGTTGTGCACGTGCCCTTAGGTCACCCTAGTTGTGAGAAAAAACATGTTAAATTTCAACTAAGATTTTCCCTTTCATTGTAATGGGGAGTTCACTGCTCAGCTTCTGAGCCTGTTAGCTCAAGGATGAAAACTGAGGGCTTGTACCTTAATTTCATACTGTGGGATTAGAAATTCAGCAGGTATTGAGAGTCAAAAAAAAAAACCAAAAAACCCAGCAGAACAGTAAAGACAGAAAAGCCATACTGAAATGCAAATAAAATCATGTTGTAGTTCTTGTTGCCAAAATAAATGATAAGATACAGCACATTCCAGAGGCAATACAGAGAAGGAGACGCTGGCTTGGGCAGCTGCTTCCCAGAGCAGGTTACAAAACAGGAATGCATTTCCTATAAAATAAAACGAAGCAGAGGGATGAAGGCTGGCAACAACAATATAGATCCAGCAAGGCTGAAATTAGCAAATACACATGACTAAACTCTCATGGTAACTGGAAACTGAGCAAGGAGATGTCCTTTGTCTCATACTCGAACTCAGATTGTTTTTCTGCGTGGCTTTTGGGTTGTTTTTCTTTTGTCACTTTGCCATTAAGACTTTATGCTTTTAGTTAGCATCAGTAATATGGCTTCCCTTAAGTTTCTAAAATTAAGGATAACGGAAAAACTTTGGATGACTCTCTTCCTACCTTTGTATTATTAAGCTTTTCATGCTTACGCTGTGTTAAAGCAACTCCCATTAAAATTCATGGGCAGTAGCCTTTTGATCAGAGGCAAGAAACGGACCTGTTGGATAAAAATCTCCTGTGAGTTTGTAAAAATTTAAACTATCCCCGTTTAGTTGGCAAATTAATTTAGGAAGAAGTGAAATGTGTTCGTGCATCTTTAGTATTTTCAAGAACATGGAATAAAAATACTGATGTGGAGTTTTTTGGGTTTGGTTTTTTTTTTTTTTTCAGTCCATATGAAGGATCTGGAGAGAACATTTATGTTTCACTTTCCCAGGGTGTGACGATCAGGTAGATGCAACTCTCTGACCAAACCTGAACTTCTCTGACTAGTGGAATGAGATTGTAATCAACTGAATTTTTGCATAATGGAAATCACTAATGGAAATTCATGACTCTTGTAGAAGTACTTCATACTGATTTATTATTTTAAAACTTTGTATTTATATGGGATAATAGGCATTTGGCATGAAATATTTATTATCTGCACTTAAAATTGTGCTGGGTGGTTAAAGTGTTATTTTGTCCTACTGGAATAGAGAAAAGCAAATTCAGGATATTGCTGATAAGAAATCATCGTTTACCAGAAGCCTTTTAAAATTACCCTTCTAATAATCTAGACACAACGCTAACTACCTATAGAGCTTTCCTCTACAAGATAGGCTGAATTATTTTATCCTGATTTAATGTGAAACTGAATGTCTTGTTTGGGCCAGTAGTGAAGAGGAGGAACATTTGCATCTTACCAGGAAGGTTTTTCTCCTCAGACTGCACAGTCCAATGGACCCTGATCCTTTGATTAATAACGCAAGGGAGAGTAGGGGTTTCTCTCCTGACTGTATGAAAGGATGGTGRGATTCTCTGGTAAGTACTGCAGAATTCCTAGCCTCTTTGACCTGTTTTCCCCACATCTCTACCTTAGGAATACGTGGAAGAACTAATGTCAGTCAGCTTGAGGCCTGTAACCTTCTTTGCATAAACAATTTCTGGTCTTTGAAAATGTTTCAGCTCCCTTAAAAAGCTAGGCATAAATGGTTGGAACTGTGCAGAGATAAAGTACAAAGCTTTCCTCACTGAAGGCTAGAGATTAACAGATTTTCTTGAGGAGTGTGGGTTAAAGGAGAAAAATAATAAAAAATGTTGTTCTTTGTGGRCGAATAACATCTCTGACTGTGCAAGCCAGCCACAAAAGAAAAAACCCTAAAGGTTGTTTTGCTTGCTTTTTCGCTTCAGTGATTGTTTTTTGCAGTGACTGTTTTTTTGCAGTGACTGTGATGCTGGGCTGGATTCATCCATCTGGTGAGGGGTGAACCTGTACAAACAGATCACTTGTCTGCTGTCAGGGAGTTGGGGTAGACTTTGATGTCATCTACATTGATGTCATCTGGGTCCTCCTAAACTCTTGAGTTTGTCCATGAAAGATAACCTTAATTAACTTCTGGTCTCATCTTCTCAAACGAAGTTTAAGWTAGTTTGGTTTATTTCAACAGAGCAGTAAGTTGGAATGGTGATGGGTCAGTGGTTCTTTCCACATCTGGGGCTGCGAGGGAGAGCTGGTCTTGGAGCTGGAGAGCCAAGGCTGTCATTCCATTGCAAAATGGACTGAGTCATTGCAAAAATGACTCACAGGATCCGTCACRCTGATAACACTACGTCAAAGGCGCTGGCCTGTTTTCCAGTGGTAGAACATTGTTTGGTGTTTGGTATCCATAGCAGATAAATTCTGAAGAATACATGCTGCGAGTAAATCTGTGCATCCTGGAAGTGTGTCTGCTTTCTGCCACAAGAGAAAGGCATTAAAGAAACCACTAAGCCCTGTGGGACTTCTCTAGAAATTAATTCTTCCTCTACAACTAGAGGTGTAGCTGGAAGWGAAAACCCAAAGCCAGACTTCTTCATTTTCTATGTTTTTAATACACTTTTTTTTTTTAAACCGACATTTGAGACATTTAGAAGAGATTTAGGCACATCCTTGCAAATATTTGGTGTAAGACATTTATGTATGATGCATGAGTAATGCTAATGTCGGGACAGCAACTGGAAAATCTCAATATGAMCCTAGGAACCCTTACAAAATTGCTTCATAATCAATTATCACTTTCAAATTTTGAGATAAAATGCATAGGATAAAAAGCAAAAATATTTTGTTCTTAGTTCTTTAAACTTTTAGTCCAAGTGTAAGCATCCATTCCAAATAATTCAGACTTCCTTACTATTACCAATGATGAAAGTAGACTCCTCCAGGAAGGAAGTATGATAAGAGGATGGAGCCAGGCTCTGCTCAGTGGTGTCAAGCAATAGGACAAGAGGGAATGGCAGGAACTGATGCAAAGGAAGTTTCACCTGGACATGAGGCAGAACTTTTTCCCTGAGCAGTGACCGATCCCTGAGAGGGTTGGTGAAACCAGAGAGGGTGTGGAGTTTCCCTCACTGGGGATATTCCAGAACCATCTGGACACGATCCTGTGCCCTGTGCTCTGGGATGGCACCACCCAGCTGGCCCCACCTCTGGAGCAGGGAGGTGGGGCCAGCTGACCCACTGTACTCCCTTCCAGCCTGACCCATCCTGGGATTTTTTGATGTGGAAAATGTCATGGTTTTACTCGGGGAGAAAAAGGCAAACTTTTGTTTTTAATTGTCATAAAATACAAAAAGAGTCTGGATGCCCCTTAATTTTTCACAGCAGCAGTTTGACATCACTGAATGTGTAGCGCATGGTGTAACTCCTTTTCAAGTTAAATGACCATTTAAGCCACTCATGACTGCAGACAGCAGTGCTTGTACCTGGTTTCAGTGTTAGAGCAGGCTTGTGACTGGATGACGGGAGACCAAATCTTTATCAAACAAATGCTACTACTCTGAGAGATTTCAAAATTCCTGTTTGGAAACCATGGCAGTAACGTGTGTGCAGCTCCAGGGGTGATTCATCTGACTGCTATGTTGGTATCTGCATGTGTCAGACCTCTCGATGTGGATGAGGTTATTTTAGGAGCAGAGGACAGGAGTGGGGCCACAGGCTGTGGCTGCTGTCGAGGTGCAGGCAGGTTAGGCAGGTTCTCGAGCACAGGGCCCCATGATGTGACACATCTCTCTTGCCATAACACAGCACTGTGGCATGTGTGGGGACTTAGGGCAAATCTTTCTAGGTGTCAGATTAAAAATCAGGTAGCTGAGGCTCAGCTATGACTCTTGTGGAAAAATAATCCTGGTTTTTCTAGTGCACAGGAGAGAAATGCAGGCAGCATCAGAAAAGAGTGAGATGGTCTCAGGTCTGTATGTGATAGCCAAAAAAACATAGGCCACAGCCAGCAGTTATATGTTTAATAGTATTTCTGGAGTCTTTTAAAATTTCCTCCTTCAAATGAATAGAATAGAAATAGAAATAGAAATAGAAATTAGAATAGAATAGAATAGAATAGAATAGAATAGAATAGAATAGAATAGAATAGAATAGAATAGAATAGAATAGAATATTGCAGTTGGAAGGGACCTACAACAACCATCTGATCTGAGCGCTTCAGGGCTAACCAAAAATTAAAGCGTGGTATTCAGGGCATTGTCCAAATGCCTCTTAAAAACGATTAGTAACAATGGTCCCAAATCTGAAAATATTTCTGGTCTTTGTTCTGTTCTGTGCGGTGGATTTTCAGGTGTTTTCCTCMAATTCCCGTGGCAGTCCCAGTGTCGTGGATCCACAGAGCGCAGGTTAGGGAGGTTCTCAGGCTATTCCTCCCAGTGCTGTCAGGTGAATGACTAGGAAATTGTCAAGATATTATATTTAATCAGATTCATGGTTCCATTAAGAATTTTACAATTTAAATTTCTGGTGTAAAGCAATCTGCACACTCTGGCAGAATCTCACTTAAATGTATTTACAAATCCTTTTGTATGTGTAAGTATAAATATTTTTTATACCTAGCTAGAAACATTAGTTATGGAACTGAGCTTTGAAATGCCAGGGGGTTACCTTTCAGTCAATTTAAAAAAACAGAAAAAGTAATGTTCAGCCATGGAGAAAGGGGGAATATTTCCCCTCAATTTTTCAGTTATGCAGAAGTGTTTCAGGACATTCTTCCCCCTGTCCTCTCAGAAAGAAAAATGCTTCCTTTATGCACATGGAAAGAACTAAAAAAATTCTCCAAAACTCCCAAAAGTCATAGGTGAAAATTAAAAAAAAAAAAAATCAGTAGATGCTTTTTATTTTTAGCAGTACTGGTTTAATATTAGGATCTATTATGGTCCACAAAAAGGMTCTGTAAGCTCTGTCCTCAGTGAAAATTGGCAGTGACCTCCCCCCTAAGGATCCTGTTTGAAAGGGAGAGGGTTTTATTTCTGGGTAACCACACAGCACTTCCAGGTGAAGTTAAATAATTTTTAATTCTGAATTAGCATTCATCTGAGAGATAAGTGCTGATCTAAACAGATATTCCAGCAAAGTTTAAATTAATGCTGGACTGGGTAAGGCTAATTTTGTTTCCAACTTCATTTTGCAAGCATGGATTTGGTTTTAAGCTTGCATTTCACTCTTTAGTAAACAAAGCAGCTATGCAGAGCTTTAAGTGTATGGATCTAAAAATAGCTGTTTGTAGGACTGAGCTTTCTGTTTTATTTTATTGATTTCTCTTTCTTATTCTTTTCCCTCACCAATCCAATTCAATTCTATTCTTAAGTTCTTCTCATATTTTCTTGGTGGTTTTCCTCTTACTTTCAGTTTGTTTTAACTCTGTCTTGAGAACTAAGGAGAAAATATTGCTGAATAGAAGTTGCAGTATTGAATATTGCTGCTTTGAAGCTGCCAGTTCTGAAGATGTCATTTGAGGTGTCTGAGAAAAGTGTTATGGAACTGTATTTCAAAATGAACTGTCTATTTTTGCTGTTCCAGTGAGGTCATTGATGTTTATAGCTTCTGYGAGATGGTCAAATGAGCAAGAATAGGGTTTCTCAAGTATTTCTGGTTACAAACTCTTTGTGTCATCATGRGGTCGCTGGTCATTTCCTACTGATCACGCCACAGATTGCTTCATAGCTTGGGAAGCCTGTGAAAAACCACTTCCCCTTTCCATCAACATCTCTTATTTTCACAAATTTTTTTCTGCAGACCTGGAACAATGTTCAGSGTTTTCAGTTGGGAATTGCTGCTTTAGACCACAGTGTAGGGGTAATCCCAGCTGGTGTCACAGGAGGCCTATTGTTATTGTCCCTAGGAAAACTCTTAACAGGACTTCAATTGCTGGTGGTCTTGGGCAGCTTATCTTTTAATGCAAGGAAGACATCTGACCACACCATCTATTTTACATGCTGAAAATCTGCTGACAAAATGTGTGTCTTGTGAAGCCATCTTTTAAAGTGCAGGTGAACATTWGTCTCTGAAATTACCAGGAGGTACTTGAGTACCTTCTCAGGCTTTGGTRAATAATGCCAATGTCAATGCAGTGTTGCCATTTTATTTTTGTTTGTTTAATGCTGTTAGAGTGGAGTTCAAAGTGTAGTGGGCAGGCCTTCAGCTGATACGTGCAACATGTTATGTAATTTATTTAGCTACAGCTGCTATGAAAAGCACAATAGGATGGATGCCCTTGCCTCTGTCAGTGCTTCAAAGCCTTTGAGCAGTCACAATTACTGTTGTCAAATGTAAATCAGCCAGGAAGCTCTTGCAGAAGGCTTAGTACAGGTGATGGATGTGTTCTTGGGGGCTGAAATCCATCTCCTTCGATTCTTTTCCTGTCTGTGCTTACTGGGGCATTTTTTTTTTATTTCAGTGATGGAAACAGAGAAGCATAGATCATCAAGACCTGCTTGAGGCAAACCAATCTGTGTCTTCCAGAGCTGGAGTGAGAAATAAGTCTGCTACAATCAATCTGGGAGTTTCAAGCATTGTAAAATAGAAACAACTCCCGCCTTTCCTGGAAAAAATATCAAGAGTTTAGCAAAGGGCATGGAAAAGGAATACCTCACATTCTTGGGCTGCTSTTTAGAATAGGTAGAGGTGTAAAAGCCAAGATGGGGAAACTCTGGATGTTCTGATTTGACATAGATGAGGAGGATCACACCAAATTTGAATTGATTGCTCAGTATCCTTTCAGTGAGTGTATTTTCATTAAATCAATCAGCAAAGCAAGATATTCAAGAAGGAACAGGCTGCTGAACATGCTTTCCCTTTTCCATATGATACCATCAGGAGTGAGGTAACACTCTCTCCTCAAAGACAAGATGTGGTGGGTAAATACTTTTATAGTAAAGTAAACATATTTATAGTAAAGTAAACATATTTATAGTAAAATGCATGTGTTTATAATAAATACAAATGTATTTACTATACTGTAGCTTATAATTATTCTCATGTGTTTCTTGTTATGAATCACGCTGCCTTGAAATGATGGACACGCTTCTCCAAGTGCTCCAAATCACCATTAATTAAATGATGAATAGTTAAATCCTCCTGAGGAGAGGTAGGCTAGCAATACCCTATGGTATCCCTCAGGAAGGTTTGCTTCCTGAGGAAGATTTTCTGAGAATCAGGGATGCTTTAAAAGCCTTGGTATTATGTTTCTTCCCCTCTCAACTTTAGCTTGTGTGAAGCTGAAAATCTTCTTTCAAAGACATGGCTATTACTCTACTTATGTCATGTGTTGACATGACCTATGAAATATTCTTATTGTGGAGCAAAGCTATGGATTTCTTGATTGCTTGGTGAGCCCATAGGTGGATTTAAATTTGGCACTGACAACTGAGTGCCACAACCTCCTTTTATTAAGTCTCTGAGGAAATCAATGCAGATAAACTAGGATAAAGATAAGGCATAATTGAAGATTATCTCTTTCGTACCTATCAAATGAAATAAATACTGAAAACCTCCTTAGAAATGGAGGAGCATTTTTGGATTTTTTGTGCATTTTTTGGATTTTCTGTGCATTTTTGGATTTTTTTTTCTCACTTTTGCAAGGAGGCAGACCTGGATTTTCTACATTTTAAGTTTTGTTTATTTTCTTAAGTCTTTTAGTATTTTCTGAAATAAACCTTCACCTGAGATGTTATTGTAAATAAGCACATTATGTTACTTTGGTTTTTTTTTGCATTGACATAATTGAAATCCTTTGGTTTTGTTTTAAGATGTTATCTTGTTCAGCTCACTATTAAATTTGGAATTATCTTGATACTATGCATAACCGCAATACTGAGGAGGAAAGATTCTAATAATTAGCATAATTGATTTAGGGGGGCATTATTTTCTCCTCAGAAATCTTTTGAGAGASCTGARGGTGTGCTTTTCAAGGTCTAGACTAGGTATTATTTTCTAAAAATATTTTAGCTGCTTTAATAAAACCCACAAAAACTCCTTTTGGAGGAAGGAGGGTTRGTCTCTTCAGATAACAGGGAAGATAAAGGTTTGAAATAAAGTAGACCCAAACCTGGATATTCCAGACCTAGAGGGAAAAAAAAAGGAGTAGTAGACCTTTTAGAGAGTCTTGGAGAAAAGAGGAGTAGAATTTTTARCTCTAATGACCAAGTCTTTAAATGCCAGTAGGCAGAGGTAGTGTCTCAAAACCGACATGTGGTTCCAGTCTATTAATGGCTCCAAAGCATCAAGAAATGCCAAGTAATAAATCACGTTTCTAATAGAATGCTGCAGTCTTACCTCTCTGGGAGCTTTGTGTGGTTCTTTGTGAGTACACTGATGTTAGAGTTTGATTTATAGCAAGTCTGCTTGTTCCTAAAAATTGAAAATAACCTTTTGTCTATCTGAACCTGAACACACCTGCATGCAAAATGAATCTCAGTTCTGCTTGTCTAGGTATGATCTCTAACATGGTATAAAATCTGGCACATCTACTTAATATTAAGTGTGGATTCACATTTTGCATCAATACTGTGGATTTTTGTTTGTTTTTTTTTTGTTTGTTTGTTTGGTTTTTTTTTGGGTTTTTTTTTTAGTGATTTCATTTTTACTTTCCATTACTTGAGTATAAACTGGGTCCCGTAAGGTGCCCAGTGTTTGATGTGGCTCATCATGGAAACTTGAGGTAATTTTTGACTGGAATTGCTAACCTGCCAACTCTATATAAAGCAAGTAAGGGTTTCTTTTGTTTACTCTCAGAGTTTGATATTGACTTGAAGCTATAGTTCTCAGATGTCCTTAAATCATAGGGCTTTATTCACATTAAAAATAAGGGTCTCTTAACAATGTTCAGCAATGAATCAGGTGTGTGGGTATCTKAATTTAAATCTCTATAGTTGGAATTAATTGCCTAACTGGAGTTGGTAATCTTGAAGATTCTGCCAAGTATCTTTATTCTTAAGCAAGTCACAGCWAATAATCTGAAAAAGGTGTTTGATTTTCTTTAAGATTACCTTTATAACTTTAGCAATCATTAAAGATGCTGGAGAGACAGGAATGGAAATAGTTCAGAAATCAGTTGAGTGTAGCATGAGCTGTAACAGTGGATTTACAGTGGCTCCACCTTGAAATGAAAAGACCAGCACAATTTTCCTTTTACCTGGCATGGATGTCCTGATGCCTGTCACATGCCAGGAGTAGGCATATTCCCTGTGGATRTGGCTTGAGGTTGCAGTGTAGGGCACAGAAAGTGTCACTCAGCCTGAAAGTGTAATTTCCTGAGCTTTTTGCTCTCAGTTTGTTAAATGGAAATTATGAGAGGCGTAGCTTTTATTTTCCATGTGTCCTCAGGACCTTCCCTGCTCTAATTTCTCATCAGGGCTGCTGGTTTGTGCCTTTTTTTATTTTTTCCCTTGTAAAATTCTGCTCTCCCTGCTTTGCACTCCCCTTAACTAAAACACAAACTTGGTATTTCCACGGGAAATTGGGACCTGAATCACTTCTTTAACTTTCTGGGTGGAGGAGGGAAGTCTTTTGCAAAGAATACGGGAACACTTTGTGCAAAGGGCTGGGTTCATAATTCAGCATTATCCTGGAGCACACTAGGATAGTCAGCAAGTATGTGATATTGAAGATTTGCCAGATACCAGAACTCTGGATGACTGGAATACATTCTTCAGAAGGCTGTGAGATCTGAGTACACAGCTATTCTTTTCTAAGCACAGAACTAACAAGTGTGTCAAAGCTGGCTTTTCCACTGCTCAGCTGCCACTTGGAAGCAAAGCTTTTAGGAAAGTCCCACATCCTATTTGAGTACCTGGATTAGAAATGCATATTTCATAAAGTCTCCACATGTAATTCAAAGTCATTAATTTTGGCATCTAAATATGTGTTGTTCATGTGCTTGATCCTACCGGTCTCAAGTCTGGGATTAGATGGTTTAAAAACAAAGTTAAAAAAACCCCACAGCAATGATGTGATATTTGTGATGGATATTATAATTTTTTTTTTTTTTTGCCAGTTGATATGTTCTGGTCCTTTTAAACTCAGTGGTTGTGCACCTGAGAGGGAGCAGCTCTTTGCCTTGGCTGCTGTGAGCTGGGTTAGGAATTGGTGAGGAATGGAAAGGGGGAATTGTGTTTTCTGAGGACCTGCCAAGCCCAGGGTGGGAGACTTTCTATTTCTTTGGTGTCCAGACTGATATATTAGGTCAGGAAACTAAGACTATTTCAATCCTCAGATATTTATAGATATAATTTCACAAAATACCTTCCATATGGAATATCCCCCATGCCAGTTTCACCAAGGAACTGGTGGAAAATTTACAGCTGAACTGAGCTTTCTGGTTTTCTAGATAAWTGTCTCATGTATTTAATAGGTATGTATCATCTCCAAAGAATATACAGCTGTTCTGTTTGTTGTGTTTTGGGTTTGTCTTTTCTTTTCTCTCTCCTTTTATTCATGACAATAGACCTGCTATCTAGTTTGGGATGAAGGGGAGAAGAGAAATGTCATTCTCTCTGCAGATGATTTACTTTTTGTGTCTGGGACTAAAGCAAGTATTTCTTTCCTCCTATTGTATTTCAATCCTAGGGTTGAATCCAGAAGTGACAGCCTTCCCATTAGTGTGATTTGTGGTTGGTTTGTTTTCATTTCAAGGGCTCCTCAGCACAGCTAGCAGCCCAGTAGGTACTTTTCCACTGGATGCTAATCCAGGTGTGTTCTTGCCRTTTTAAAACTTCACTGTTAAAAGTGCAGAGAAAATATTCCCCCAAACCAGTTAGAATTGTATTTGCACAGTTAGAATAATGTAACTTGCCTTTTCTTGTCACACTGATCCTGGTATCAGTGCTGAATCGGTACTGAAAAGAAATCCAGGGAAATAAATTTAAAAGTTCAAAGCCATTTTTATCTTAATACAGCAGCATGTGATCTGGGATTATAACGAATATAGTCAGAGCAACCTCACCCTGACACATCCTGGGTTGGCAGAGTTAGTACTGTCTAGTGAGCAAAGCCTCTGCTCAAAATTGATATTAATATACCTCAGATTTTATCTGGCCTTCGCTGTACTTGGTCTCATGATGTTGCAGGGGCTTGTGTCTGCCAGAAAGAATGTTTTCCTTCTATCTGTAGATGTGCCAAGATACTTCCCATGGCAAGTTGCAGAAGGGCAATAATGCACGTGCTGAATAGTAGGACAAGTGAAGAGCCAGGGAGAAAACTGGCACTTGACAGGGGAAGTTCCTCTTCCCTATGCCAGTGAACACATCTGGGCTGGAAAGCTTAAGGTGCTTGGAGCTGAGCTCCTCGTGCTCTGTCTTCTACTCTTACTCTGGTAGGAATGGTTTATTAAGGCCAGAAATGACTATTGGGCAGCCTCTGTTGCAGCAGYAAGACAGGTTTAGATTTGTTCCTGCTTCCCATCAAGCAGGATGCATTAAAGTATCTATCTCCCCCCAAATCAATCCCTAACTCCGTATTTCTTGCTTCTCAGCAGATGGCATTTATAGCACCTTGTTAGGCCCTGGGTTTGGAGATTTCTTTTATACTGGGAACTGGAAGTTATTGCTGCATATCCTTACCTTTCAGTGAACAAGGACATTTGGAAATTGCTGTTTTGTACAGAYGTGAGAATTTTCTGAAGGGATTTTTTCAGGATGCTACTTTAACCCTGGCTGTCTATTTTGGAGTCTCTGGCTTCCTGGCAGTGACTGTGTGGGACAGACGGTGCTTTGGCTTGTGCTTTCTTTTTCTGTGTTGGTCTGCTACACTCCCTCTTCTCGCTTAGTGCAACACAGTTTCTGTTACTTCCCACATGAGGCGTCCTAGGATGTGTAAATTGGATGAAATGGTCAGAGAGAGCAAGAACCAGGAGCATTGGCTGGTCTGGTGATGAGGTTGTGAAGGACTTCTAAAAAATAGGGTTGAGGACCATCATGTTTTAACTGGAGGGCAATAGCTAACAAACACAGTGTCCCAAAATGTTGGGACACAAATATGCAAAATGACCTTTGTTAATAACTGGTGTGGCCTTGGTAGTTCCATAGCTGAGGGGTTCTGAACTTGGTGTGTTGATGAGTAGCGGGGAAGCCAGCATGAACCTCTCATCCTTAAAATCTCTGAAATAGTCCCAATGTTCATTATAGAAGTGTGTGAAGCTGTACTTCTGCTATGGTACTGTTTTTTTACCCCTTTCAGTGTACAAAGSTTTGTCTAGACTTGGATTTATGTCACTTTGGTGATTAGCTCCTTGGTAGCTGTAAACTCTAGGCCCAGGTGTGAATGTGTCTTTCATCACTTGCAAAGGCTTTACCTTCCCTCCATTTCACRGGATTAAACTTGACAGGTTCAGAGCATGTGGTAGAGCTCAGTTTTGAYGTTTTGTTTTGTTTTAGGKTTTTTTTTTATTCCCCTGGTGGTATGGTGCTGATGCTATTTGTAAGGCAGAGTTGTGGACCCAGTCCCTACTTTAAGCCCTTCACAAACTGAAAACAGCACCAAGCTGCCAGCTCCAGATCATTTGCAGTGTATTAAAACATGAAACAGAAATTTCTGTGCTGCTCCTGTCTACAAGTAATTAGTGAACCAATATTGGCCATGTCCTTGGCAGTTCCTGTGGTCAAGCCRCCATCAAGGGCTTGTCTTGCCCTTTTTCCCTGACAAGGTGGTGGTCTCAGCAGATCATTCTGCCATCACACTTTTTCATCTTTGTCAGGTTAAGTGTTGTGAGTAGTATTTGCATTTTTAATGCCACTGAACTGCTCAGCTCTGGTCCTGTTCAGCAGCRACCAGATAAAAACAGACTGAGAACAGCTGTGAGCATTATTCTGTCCAAAACATCCGTATCAGATTTATCTTCCTGCGTAGTTGAGTGGCATTTCTGTGGAAGTTCACAAGCCTTCCTTTGTCCCAAAGTCCTTCAAACAGCCTCTTTTTTTTTTTTTTTCCTGTGCATTACTTGTTATGCAGATTAACTGATGAGAAGGGATGCTGTGGTTCCTGACTTGGTCAGAGSCTTTCTAGCATAATCATTGGAAAATCTGAGATCTTCAGAAGATACAATATGTCTGTGGCACTTTTGGTTCAGGTGTCCATCTGTCCCCTTGCCCAATTCCCTTGTTTTTCAGCACACTGCTCGATTAGACTTCTAGGGATCTAAAGAGGCCTCCCAARCTGGGATGAAAACTTCTTGGAAATGCAAATTTTTTCTAAATGTTTTCTACATTTTTTTTCCCCCACTGAGCTCAGTTGCCACCAGACTGTGGTGGTCTAATGGGAATTCCCAAATTTTGAGCTTTTGTGCTTCTTCCTCTTCAATCAGGAGGCAGGACAGGAATTTTCCAGATGGAGCATTAAAAAAATATGTCCATTCATATATAAATAATTTTGGGAACAGAAGCAGAGTTAAATATCCCTCCTTTGTTTACAAACTACARTCGGGGGGAAAAAGCATGGGCTGGTTTGTAGGGAGGCAATGCTGGTAACTGCTGAGTGGGTGCTTCATTTTTTCTTTTTCTGGGAACAAGATTCCCTCCTCCCCTAAGATTGCTGAGGAAGTGCAGAAAAATGCATGATTTTGTCAAAAGTGGCCAAAGGCTTGGATATATATTAGAATATTTATATAAATAAAGTTTAAACCAGCCTGAAAAACAGGCTTTAAGTGCATATTTTTAGGAAAGTTTGAATTTTACTTTCCAGTGCTGCTAATTCCCAGCTGTCAGCCAGGAGCCAAGAGATTTGAAAGAGCGTGGTCCGACAGGGAAGAGCTCAGCATGATTTTGAGTTCAATGCCCCAGAACCACCTTCAAGGCAGAGCCCTTCAGYAGTTTAGTGAAACACACAGCTTTGGACATAATAAAATGTCATATGAGATGTTTTCAGGTGCGTAACAAAAATGGCAGCTGGATATTTTTAAGTCTCTGGAGGGATTAAATCTGTGGTTTAGCCCATGTTTGTATTTTGTAGTTGCTAATGCTAGTCTGGTTCTTGCTGGATCTAGTTACTGGAAATTCAGGCTCCAGTGCTTTTCAGCTTTTCCTTGAGGAGAGGAATGTTTGCTTTGCTTTGCCTCCTCCAAACAGATCCTTTTGCTTTAACCTGAGTAACAAGTTTTAGACTGTGAAGCTACAAATAGCTTAAAGTAGTGTTAAAATATTTAAAGCTTTATTTCCTTGTAAAGCCAGTAGATTCCCAAACCTTGCTGAGGTCTACTCAATGATYTGGATAATTTTTTTAGTGTAGCTTCCTCTCTCAAGCCTTCTTTCTGTGTTCTTCCTACTGATGCTTTGGTTTGGACAGTTTTTTGTCCTCTGTTTGTACAGCACTTAACATAGTGGGAAGCTGCTCTGTGAATCTTGTAGGTGCACCTAGGGGTCTCACATGGAGGTATTTTTCTTCCCTCTTTATAAACAGAACATGTAGTTTGGAAGGTTTCAGTTTGTCATTGGTGTAATCAGCTCGATGCTTTTGAACCTGAAGAAAATCAATGTGTGTTTTTGAGAACCAAGTTTCCTGTTGTCTTTAATAAACAAGATGTGACTGTGGTCCTAATATAGAATGCAGTGCTTTTGATAATTGAAAGGTATTGTTCATTCTTTCTCTTTATGTTTWCCCAAAGAAGTGCCTATACTATAAAGCTTTATAATAGATATAAAGTATCTTTMTTTATTCTTTTTGTTTACAGAAAAGTTGTTCTACTTTTGCCACCATAGAGTAATTGATAGCTCTGCACATTAGAGATGTAGTTGATTTACAGAATCATAGGATAGTTAGGGCTGGAAGGGACCTCTGGAGATCATCCAGTCCARTGTCACTTGGAGGAGGTGACACAGGATTTCATCTAAGTGGGTTTAGGATGCCTCTAGAGAGGGAGAATCCACGGTCTCTCTGGGCAGCTATTCCAGGGYTCTGCCACCCTCAATATAAAGAAATTATTTCTTGTGTTGAGGTGAAACTTCTTGTTTTAGTTTATAGCTTACAGTTTTAATTAGACTAGTGGATGCTAACTACTTGTAAGTGAGGAAAATTGCTCCCTGGAAGCAGTTTTGGCCCTTCTGCTGTCACTGCAATGATTGTAAAATTGTCTTTTTGCAGCGAGCRTGGCACCTGCTCTAGCAATGCCTACTGTGTATCTCTGCCTCCTGTCACCTGAGAGTGTTGACATGACCTGGGATAYGTTTCCTAAATCAGGCAAACAAGGAGAGGGAAAATAAGGAGAGGAATACATGGATTGATGAATGCATGTAGMAGAATGTGTGTCACAGCATGTTAATTACAGTCTGTATTAAAGGAAAACGGCTGAAGGTGGATTAACTTTTGGAAACCTTTAACCTTCATTTTCCAAAGGAAATTTGAGGGACAATGATTTTTGTGTCCCAGTGTTGGAAGGTGAAATGGGAAAGAGCGAGAAAGGCATTGCAGCCACCAGGGTTATGCACCAGAACACCAAGTCCCCGGGGGGGTGCACTGTCCTCTCATCCCATCAGCTTCAAATCAAACCTGAGTTTTGCCATTCTGTATATTCTGTAAAATCTGTGTTAACTTTTCCAAGATCTCTGTATATCCATGTGCGAATCTGTCCTTCCAGAAAGCCTGGCAGATTGCTGGGATCAAAAGCTCAGGTGTGTAGGTTTGTTGCAGTCTGAGGACTTCCAGAACTGTTTGTGTGAAACGGGAGAAGAATGTGGGCATAAGTAAAAAGCAAAGAAAAGATACAGAAATATCCATGCTTGCAAATACCCTCAGGCACTGTTCCTTCTCAATTCCATGCATTTTTCTGCTAAGCAAGAGAAGGAAAAAGGAATATGTTCCGATTATTTTAGCTTCACAAAGTAAGGAAGCTTAATTTTTAACTGCTTGGTGTTTTCTGAACAATTTATGGCAGTGATTTGAGGGACAACACACAAACAAGATCCTGWCTTTTTATTTGGCTTCTAAAGATAAAATCTTTGGCAATGSRCTCATGAAATAGTGASCCCAAGGTATGTCTCAGCTGTGAGRCTGTTCAAAAAGTAAACTTTTATTAAGATGCAGTTCTGTGCAGTTCTTGTCCCATGCCAAATGGAAAAAGATTGGACTATTTGGTGTGTATTTTTTTGGATCACGTCACACTTAGAGGGTATTTTTAATTTTTAATGCAATTTCTATCAAGTTCCACAGGTTTAGGAACGGTCCAATGGGAGAAACACACACACACACTCAATCATTTTCAGTCTGTGATGGGTGAGCAACTRGCTCATAGGTTGAGCATAAAGGGTTATAGGGAAAGGGGTGACATCAGGCTGATTCCATGATCCTTGGTCCCTTCCAACTCGAGATTTTCTTTGATCCCAATCCCTGTATATCTGTGTTCTCAACTTGCTTGATGATATTTTTGGAATCGTAGATTGTTTGGAGAGTTTTATCTTTTATTAGAATGCTAAATGGGAGTTCTTGTGAATGTCCCAGCTTTGTTTTTCATCTTGAAGTCTTTACCCTTCATGTTTCTGGAGAAAATCTTATATATACTAATCTTTGATGTAGAAAAAAATCAAAAGGCATGTGGGAGAGAGCCAATTAATAATCTAGAATTTCAAAGTCCTTGTAGTGTGGTTGATGTCTTGTGATTGATATCTGGTCTTGTGATTTTAGGAAATGTACTGGATCCCAATATTAGACGAAAAAAAGCAGGAGGAAACTGGAGGAAAACGTCACCATCTGAGCTTCTTGTCTTTTTTTTTTCTTTCACTCCTTGTGTTTATATTGGATGACTGCAGGAAAAAAAGGGTGGTGGTGGGGAATGCACATAAGACACAGATTTGTTGATCACATAATGATGCCAATTGTCCCCAGTGAGCAGTGAATGTTTCTGGGACTTAATTGTCCTCCACAATGAGTAACATGCTCTGTCTTGTACTGGGGTAAATCAGCCTTTCAGAGGGTGAAACACGTGATTTTTGTCTTAACCATCTGCTTTTTGTTAGAGTTGTTTCTTGCTTGGCATTATAAATTCAAATAAAGTAGATTTTGTATGGATGCGACTWCTTTCCTTTTCAAAAGTGTTTAAGAAAATGCCATAAATGTTTAAGGTAATGCAAAGAACTTCCAAAGGCCAAAATTTCAGCCTTAGGGATCAAGATCATCAYTCCTGGTGAAGGCTTTCAGAAATGCCCTTTTATTCAATGGCAACTGGCATCTCTCTGCAGTTCTGTGGAATTCATAGCATTATTCCCAATATTTTTCAACTGGTTTGTTTTTTTGATAGATTAGTATTTACGTTATGCTGCTTGAAGGTTTTTTTTAATGAATTTGGTGTGTTTTGGGAAAAACACATTAAGTGTAACAAACCTGACAAATCTTTTATGAGATCACAACTTTGGCAAATTGTATTAATGCAATACATTAAGGTGCCTAAATAATAGGCATTAATTGCATTAAAGATTTGCCATAACATCATTTAGGYGAGTAGAAAACTCACAAACAACTGAGTGCTCATTACAGTGATTATATGTTGCCAAATGATAATTTACCCTTCTGAGGTGYTTCGTTTCTGATTATTGATAGTATCTATCTCTGCCTTATGCTATTTAAACTGCTGAAGTGATAGGAAATGCTGGTGAAGGAAGGGARGGATATGGATGATACTGCATTCGAGGAATAGGAGCAGTGTTAAATATTTAAACCTGGCCCTAGCTCTGGTCTCTGGAGTTAGAGATGAGCCATGAAAACCATAAAAAATGGGAAGAAATGCACTTTAGAGAGACAACCTGGGAGCTCAGTTCATTTAACTCAAAAAGGGGATGGTGGAGAATTGTCCTGAACTCACTATCCAGGAAGGGATGTGGAGAAAACATGGCAATAGATGTTTCTTAAGTTTCTAATAATGTACTGTCTGAAGCTTGGGCTAGCAGAAAGCTGAGTTATAGCGTGTATTTTTAACATGGTGTGGCTTTAATTGTCAGAACAGTTTGCTAACTGTTGTGTTGAAATGTTAAACGAACCCCTGGCGCTGTTCATGTTTGAAAAATAATTAATTTGGGACAAACCTACAGGGGTCAGCCTTGAACACAGAAGCTCCAGCTGGCTCCTGAGTTCCGCACTTTAACAGTTGCAACCCTGGAAGGAAACCTGTGCTTGTGCAGGAGCATCTCAGGAAGTCTGTCATTAGTAAACGTCATAATTAGTAAATCTCCAAAGGCCCTGAACCAGCCCTGTGCATGGAGCAGAGACTGTTAATTAATTTATCCTTGCTTACAAGCTTCTGATGCAAATGCACAAAGTATTGTTGCTGTCTCATTGCACGAAGCGGAGTGGGGTGCAATTGCTCCTCAAAGCAGCAGCACCGAGTCTGTGTTTGCACCCTTCTGTAATGGCAAAGCCTCACTCTGCAAAAATAATTATGTAGGCTTTAAAATTCTTTCTTGGAACACTGGCTCTTGTTTCAGTTGCCGTAACTTCTAAAATTCCTAGATTTATAGTGATTTGGGACAAAAATCACAGCTCCTTATGAAATAGGTGAGTCAAAATCATGACTTTTTTTTTTTTTTTTGTAAGAATAGGCATGCACACAAGAAAAAAGGTTCCCCTCCTCTATTTGTTTTCATCTGTCTCCCCACACTAAGAGGATATTTCCCATTTTTGCCTGTTCCAGTTTACTTTTCCTTCTTTCTCAGTGTATTAATATTTTCCTGTCATGGCCAATATAATTAGTGGCTATACGGAAGTAGGTGCATATATTGGTGCATATCTGCATGCATTCATTACTCTTGATTAAACCGCAGATTAAAAGTTAAAAGACCAGTTGAGGACATTTTTTATATCTGAGATTCGGAAATCTTGCTGTGTATGTGAGGGTGAGTGGCTCATTTAGTAATTAATTATTCTACTCTATCTACAATGTCACAAGGTGAATTGTTTCACATCTATTCTATGCACCCGCAGCCCAGAAGTGTTGGCTCCTCATTTTTACATGGTTTCAGAATTCAGCAGCCATGCATTTGGACAAATTAGTGCCAGAGGGAGGGATTAACTGCTTTTAAAACACAGAGTTGGAAAACTGACATGGTGTTACACTGCATACTTCAGGCTCCCATTTTCTCTTACTACATGAATGGAAAAACTCCTTTGCATTGTATGTTTTTTTGGTCTTTTTTTCTGCCTGATGGTGATTGTGTGGTGGTTGAGTGGTTGGTGTCTGATGTCAATGCCGATGTTAAGTTATGACAAGGATCCTGAAGTATTTTATTCTCTTCAGAACAGGCTCTGTAAGTGGAAAACATCCACAGGGTAATTGTGAATAGCATGCATATATTGGGTACCTTGCTTACCAAATCTTGTTCCTGTAAATACATCGTGTAAACCAATAGGACTATAGAGTTYTGACTAATTGGGAGTGAGGGGAAAAATAGGAAAGCCACAATTCCGAGGGTGGGGGAGGAAATGGTTGAACTGGCCTTGGCTGGCTTTTTGTATGTAGGGATTTTCAACCCGGGGTGGAGATACCAGACATTAACAAGCAAGAGAGACAACAGTTGGCAGCTGCTTCCAAGCTCTTCCAGGAGGAGGCTGGAAATGGGCGATGCCGTCCCTGGCTGTGCTGCTCTGCCATAGGAGCACACACACCCTTCCAGCCTTCCCGGGAATGCTGAGTGGTTGGCGCGGAGAAGTCGGGCGTGTATCCTTGAGGTGATACCTCACTTACATAAGGGAGAAACTGTCCCCAGACCGGGTGAAAAATCATCTCCACCCCCCTCGCCCCTCTGTTTAATTTCTGCTGTCTCCTTGTAATGTAATAGAGRTTTGCAAGGCTTTTGGCTCTTCAGCACAGACTACAGCAGTGCCACTGACTTCAGCAGAGCAGGACTAGTTGGCACCAGCTAAGGATGTTGTTCTGCAGCTCTAATATCCTTATTCCCTGGASATTCCTGTGTGGGAGGAGGGATGTTTTGCTCTGATGCCGTGCTGAAGATTGGGGGGCTTACATGATGCACCTTGGCTCCTGAACTCCAAATGAGGATGTTGCCTGGCAGGTTTGGAGCCTGAGGAGCAGCACCCAGGAGCCCCACTTCACCCGCTGCAGCCTGAGGTCTTTTTGGCTCGGAYGACTCCAATTATAGCCCGGGAAGGGCTGTGAAATTGGAGATCCCATGAGCTTGCCACCAGGGAAGGAGTTAAGTTGGTGGTCAAAAGGATTATCTTGGAAAATGCCCTTCCCTGGTGGGCTGCTCCGCCAGGAGGGAGAGTGTTCAAGTGTTTGCTTTGCCTTGTGAACTTCCCAGCCTGTGGAAGGATGTCCGGAAGTTGAGGGCTTTCAAATGCAAAATAAGTGCCATTAGTGCTTCCCCTCCTCTCTGAGGGGTGTCTTTCTTTAAATCATGGATCGTTAACTGTGCCAGGAAAAGGAGCTGAGCACTGATGAGCCCCAAAACGCACTAAAGCCCCGGCAATTCACTGGGGACTAGAGCTTTTGCCCCTTTCCAGGTTGGGTTGTTTTTGTTTGGTCTTTTTTTTTCTTGGTTTTTTTTTTTTTTT